>NW_027104593.1:52718-246812 GCF_902728285.1 Clytia hemisphaerica
GCCCGCCCGTGACAGTTGGGGGCACAACCGGGATTGTTCAGGAAAGCATCGAATAGTGACATTGGTTTGATTTGCATTACCATTGAGTTTTACCGTATTGAAATTGAACTTGAACATTATTGACATTGATTGATGTTTGTCTTGGTTGATCGAACAACCATTATGAACCCATTAAGCTTTTCTCTGGCTCAGGAGTTTTGATAATGGTTTGAAATCATCAAAAAGTTTATGAGTTTTTTTTCGGCTGAGAAGATAACTTGAAGGAGTGTTGGAGCATAACCTAAGGGAAAAATTTCCCAAAGGGAAAAAGAAGACGAAGCTAGCCAGGGAAATCCAAGGCAAGAAAGAGAACTTCGACGACGGAAAGGAAATTCGAAGGCTGAGGTACTTGGAGAAGAAGCAGAAAATCTCGTTGGTGAAATTCAAGCAATATTACACATTGGAGTGAGGGAGTACAAAAAACAAGTCCTCTAACAAGTTTACACTCAGCTGTCAACGTTTAGCTAACTTGTACTTGTTCCAAGTACTTACCTAGCGTTCTGTTGATTACCTACGGACTTGGGGTTACTTCTTTTAAGAAGGAGTTCCATTTAACCTTGTAGGGGCTGAGAAAATGATGTATTCCTCGACGAAGATCCACCAGCATGGAAGACGTGTTCCGAAATGAACTTTGGATCTGTTTCGATCTTCACTGTGACTATCATTTACAGTGACACCTTCGAGGAGCACCTAGAGCATATCCAGACCGTACTCAAACGATTGCGGGACGCCGGATTGAAAACGAAGCGAAAGAAGTGTCACTTTTGTGTTCCAGTCTTCAACTTCTTGGGTCATGAAGTGTCAGTGGAAGGGATCAAGCCAAAGGTCGATAACGTCAGGAAGCTTTTGGACGCCAAGAAGCCAAAAAAACGGACCAAAGAAGTCCAGTCATTCCTAGGGCTGACGGACTATTATCCTCGCTTTGTTCCTGGGTACTCGGAGATCGCCAGACCTCTTTACAAGTGCATCCCAAAATTTCAGTGGGGAGAAGAGCAGACAAACGCCTGGCAAACCCTAATTGAAAAATTGATAACCCGCCCTTGTTGGGTCCCGGATTTAACAAAAGTTCATCCTCACACAGATGCTTCTGGGTTGGCTTTTGGGTACGTGCTGTCACAGACTTCGGGTGATTATAAACCACATCCAATCAGATACGGAGGTAGGGTTTTGAGAAACGCAGAGATACGATACACGATCTCGGAGAAAGAGCTGCTGAGTTTGGTGTATGCAGTGAGGGATTGCAGTCAATATCTCGAAGGACGTTTCTTCACCATATTTACGGATCATCAACCCCTGACTCATGCGTTGCGATTCCGCGATTCGAGTGGACGCTTGTCCAGATGGGCTGTTCTGCTACAGCAGTATTCTTTCGAGATCCGCTACAAGAGGGGAGCGAAGAACAGTTGCAGGATGCAATGTCGCGAGCTCCTATCCAATCTGTCTCTGAAGCATTCGTTGGGAGTGTTCGACTTGTGCCCACGACAGAGATAGCCGCAGAACAAGAGTGTGACCGACCATAATGAAAGTACTTTTGAGAGTTTGGGGACCAAACTTCCCGTTGGCGGAGGTGTTGTCACGTGATGAAATGTGGAAAGCCTCTATGCACATATTGTGCATTTTCAAACGAAATACGAAAACAGACAAACGAACGGGGTCTTTCAAACTGCCTCTGATCGGGGTGGGTTCTCCCTGTTTGGGGAGATTTATTGTTTGACACCCAAGTATACTTGTAAACTGACGCTTATGAAGCGTGACGAATTAAATGAAGCAGAGTCTCCGCAGAGCCAACTGCGGAGGAGCCAACTGTTGTCACGTGATGAAATGTGGAAAGCCTCTATGCACATATTGTGCATTTTCAAACGAAATACGAAAACAGACAAACGAACGGGGTCTTTCAAACTGCCTCTGATCGGGGTGGGTTCTCCCTGTTTGGGGAGATTTATTGTTTGACACCCAAGTATACTTGTAAACTGACGCTTATGAAGCGTGACGAATTAAATGAAGCAGAGTCTCCGCAGAGCCAACTGCGGAGGGTAAATGTTAAATGGTACTGACGAAATGAAGCAGAGTCTCCGCAGAGCCAACTGCGGAGGGTAAATGTTAAATGGTAACGAAATGAAGCAAGTCTCCGCTGAGCCAACAGCGGAGGTATGTTAAATGGTGGACTGAGAACAAAATGAAGCAGAGTCTCCGCTGAGCCAACCGGGGGTAAATGTTAAATGGCCGACACGGACTATGGATTTTTACAGACTTTACTACGTAGATTTTTATGGTTATTTTTTTATGAAGAATTGATGCATCAAACTTAAACCTTGCTACTACTCGTGCTTTGAATTCTATAGTACCTAACCGGTTCTCTTCCAATAATAGCTTGGGATCCTGAACTAATCCGGGGACAAATATAAATATTGCTGTTGAGGATAATTGTCGGGAGTTACTTATTGAGCCGTAGCGGCCCGCCCGCGACAAGCTTCTTGAATTTCTGGGGTCTAGATATTGACAAACGAATATTATTGGAAACATTTCAGGTCAGACATCTTTTTCATTGGAATTTTTTAAAAGAATTGAATGTCAAACTGTAAAGTAAGCATTTGGTGTGTGACTTTGAATTTGCAGACTCTAAAACCCCCGATTTTTTGGGAAAATGGGCAGACATATACTCACAAAATGGTGAAAATAAAAATATGTTAAGAAAATTTTAAGGCTTAAGCATCCAAAGGCCTCATTTTGAGTGCTCTTATAAAAAAAGTGTATGTTGATGACGTCATCTTTTATGACAAAAGTTTGTTGGAAGGTGTAAACCGCATGATTGGCCACCCTGTTCGAATTTCATTAAAAAAAAAATATTAATCCTCTAAAATTTAGTTAATTTTTTCTTTCCAGGCGTGAAAAATTTTACTTCAAATTTGGGGTTCAAAGAAGGGTTTCGTCGCCAATCCCTTCCATGTATTTACCCATGTCTGATATACCCGTCATTTGTGCTGAAAGGGTTAATGTTGTCATGATTTCAAGCGGCATAATAAATTATAGTTTGATAGGTAATCGTCAACATTAGAATTTAGAAAGAGTGGAAAACTTAAAAGCTTAAAAATTTTAGACTGTGAGACAAAAAGATTTTGAAAACAAATGCTAAAAGAGATCAATTTTAAAAATTTGTCTAAGTCTCTTGATCTTTAAAACATAACAGCATTTTGAAAAATTTAGTTTGAACCAATCAGATTTGAGAACGTTTAGCGGCAGCCAATCAACTTTGAGTATTTGTTTTGTTTCGAATGTGTTTTAGTTGTTCGAAATTAACGGTTAAAAAACCTCCTATGCGGCATTCTAACAAACTTAGGTCGTGTTGCAGTTTTCACTTTCCGACTGCTGTCGTGTAGATATAGTGTTCTAGCAATAATCGAAATTTTGAAAGATGCGTTGTTGATTCAATACTTGGGTTTGATTATTGGCTTTCGTCCTGGAACATTTTGATTTTATTGACGCATTATTGATTATTGGTTCCATGGTTTGAAATATGGTGATAATGCGAGTTTGATTTAAGTAATAGTTTTTGGCTGCAATATCGGTAAAAAAAGGAGACTATATTTGGATAGATATTGAATGTAAAATTGACGTTATTTGATAATCTACACTGATCCACTAATCGACACTTTATCGAGACTTTACGCGTAGGAGCGATGATGATTAGTGGTTGTAAAACTTGTATACAAATGAGGACATTAGTTTTCACATTGATTTGTTTGATTAATTTTTGTTTGGGAGATTTTCAAGATGTGAAGAAGCCACCACACCCTCATATTATATTTGTCACGTTAAGGGATATGGTATGTAATGTTATAGGGTGATTATAAGTGCGTTATAAGATAGTATAAGGAGCCTATTACGGTATATTTAGAATACTTTCAAAGTTCATCAATTAAGGTTTTGACTGGGAGAAAGCATTCATCTTTCCTTTTAATGTATTTGGGAACTACACGGACTGTATGTTAGCAAGGTTGAGGAATCATTCTTGATTTTCTCCACAGGAAGTTCAGTAGGCAAAGTCAGGATTTTTAGTTTAGGTAAAGTTTTTCAAAATTCCGTCTAATGATCAACTCTGAAAAAAATGATTGGGAGGGTTTTTGTAAGGTTCTCATCAATCAAAATTTCTTCATTTTTGAATAGAAGATTTTTTTTTCAATCAAGATCATATTTTAAAGATTAAGCAATGCAAAGAGAATTTTTAAAACACAGTTAAGTGCTGCGAAAGAATTGCACGGTAGAAGGATTTCAACCATAAATGCAAATGAGTTTTGCTTCAATCAAAGACAGCGTCGAACAACGTTTAATTATGCTCACAAACGGTACGCCTCGATGACTTTGTTACCATGGCAACAATCTTTTTCTTCAAAAATCTTTAAAATGGCGCTAAATTAAATAAATCTTTATATTTCTATATTCAAATTAACAAAATTAATCTAACCTTAAAAATTTTAAGAAAAAGATAATTTCAAAAAAATATTTCCAAAAAAATTAAACGAACTTAAATTATCCTTGAACGACGGGATTTCTTAACCCTTAGAAGCCAGAATACGTATATATACGTTTTGAAAAGGCCATTTTACCGATAGACAGTCTTTTGGTCATAACTCCTGACCACTTGAGATTCAGAGAAAAAAAATCTGCTATTTTTTGTAGGTGAGAGAAAGGGCTTTCCAACGATACCAAAGTTGATACCTGAATCGTTTGTCCTGGTCGAGAAATTGTCTTTGAAAGAATAATTTTCCAGAAAAAAATGATGAACTTTTTGGCCTTTTTCAGAACAGTTAGCGGCTTTGAAAGGTTAAAAAAGCTCTGTAAATCTAAAAAATTTATTCTCGATTCTATTCCTAATAATGTCTTGTTAATATTATTCTATTCCCGCGTAGGGTTGGGACGATGTTAGTTTCCATGGCAACCCGGAGATACCAACGCCGAACATTGATCGTATAGCGAACCATGGTGTTATCTTGCAACAGTATTATACCACACCTTACTGTGAAGATTCTGTAACAGCTTTCAAAACTGGAAAATTACCCATACATTATAGTAAGTTAACTCTGGTAATATGTGTTTTTACGGCATTGTTGGTCAATCTAGTCTGAATTTCAGACCTCTACAAAACTGCAGGTAGCATAGAAACATAGAAGGGGTACAAATCCATTAGTGGACGCCAGTAGCCTACGACCAATCGGGGAATCTCTGTCCTTCTCAAAGCTGTCTGTTTAACATTTATGACGTCCATTGACACCTTTTGTTTTCTATAAGAACAAAGTATGTAAGAATATAAGGCTTGGTGGCAAACAAATTAAGAACTTTCTATGATGGAAAATTATCTGGATAGTATAGTCGAGTAAGAGTGCAGATAAAAGATTTGAGGAAACTTTTCCACAGTAATAATCTTTAAAATGCATGCTCTCCATTTCAGGACGTCCGAAAACAGCAGAGGAATATAATTCTCGTTCGCAACCTTACGATTTATGGAATTATCTCGATATACAGAGTTACGTCATACGCGAAATTGGAAATGTAAGCCATATTTTGTCCGTTGGCTTTCTTTAAACAAAGAGAAGTTTCTTATGATCTATTTAGACTAGTAACCCCGTCGTTGTATTTCGATGCATCTTACGCTTTCATTCAAACCCTCCCACAGCAATTTGTCCTTTTTACGAGAACTTTTATAGAACCCTCCTGTGTTCCTTTGTCTCATGAAAAGAAGACACTTACTAGTCTATGATCTTTCCTGCCTGCTAAAATAAATTCTCCTTCACGTGCTCTAATCGCTTGTGGTCATAGGTGTACTTAGTGAATTGGCTAGGTTAACACCCTAAGAGCATAGATTTAAAAAGCCCGAAGGGCTAGATGTCGTGCTTTAAGCCATCGCAGGCAAAAAAAGTGAATATCGGAATAAATACTGTTGCTATTTTTTTCGAAAACCCGCGAAACTTCTGATTGGTCAAGCGCTGAAATTTTCTTGTAATGTCACGTGACCTAGGTAGGATTTCCTACCTAACCACGGCACACTTTTCAGCGAAAGCTTTACATCTAGCCCTTCGGGCTTTATAAATCTATGCCTAAGAGGCACTTTTTTCTTCACCATATGGTATTGTTAAAACTTCTCGACGGACTATTCTTATTCGTACTTTCATTGTTTTGGCTTTCTTTTTTTCAGATCGATTGCGAAGATACAAACGTGCCCTTCTACCCATGGGAGGTCATTCAGAAAGCAGAAGATGTTTTAAAACAACATGATCAGATCTACCCACTGTATTTACAAGTCAACTTTCCACAGCTTCATGCCGATTATCCAGAACAAGTACCAGAGGAATACAGGGACCGTGCCAAAAATATTCCATTCGAAGCAAGAAAAATCTATGCTGGTAAGTTAAACAAACATTCTTAAGCTTGCATAGTTTGATGCTGGGTGTTTTAGTAAACGTAAGAATTTGAATTAAGTTGGCTATGTTTTGTGAACTTAAACTCTTCTTTTTTCAATGCTGAAATGATTGACGGGTTTTCTACACCGGAAAATGCAATTGAACAAGATTGAAGAGTTTAAAGATTTAATATAAAGCAAGAATGTGTAACGTATAATTTTTATCTTCGTTTTTTATATTCTGCTTCAATATGTTTCCTTTCTATAGGCATGATCATGCAATTAGACAGAGCAGTCGGTCACCTCATTCGCATTCTTTACGACACTGGCATCCTTCACAATGCTATCCTCTTCTTCACCACAATCACTGGAGGTACCAAAGGAAATAACTTCTATACTTGGCCATCAACATACCCTTTCCGTGGTAGCAACGGAACAGTATGGGAAGGCGGTACCAGAGCGATTGGTTTTGTTTACAGCAACCGGATACAAAGACGAGGTATGAATTCTTCACTGAAGATACGAACTGACTTTCATGATATGGTGACATTTACTTTAAATCTGATAGGCATCTTTGTTTTATGTACTCTCGGGTACCTAATAGCCGGGGGGTTGGAATAAGCGGGAGGATTGGAAAAAATCTCAAAACTTAATAAGCGGGGAGGGGGGGGGCTAGAATAAAAATGTCCTGGGTGGAGGCTAATACTGTAGAATTAGGACAAAAGAGGGGAACTTTCAAAAACATTTTCCAAAAAATTAATTAGCGGCGGGGGGATGGCTATTAGCTACCCGAGAGTACATGAATTGTTAATGACTTTTTGAATCGGGATATGTTTCAACATATAGAAAACTTTGTTAATCGAAATGTAAAACTTTAGAGATGCCTTGCCTCCAAATCTACCAAAGTTGAAGAATGAATATAATTTAACTCATTCACATCTTTTAGGACGAGTTTCATACGGACTGATGCATATCACAGATTGGCTTCCGACCATTTTCCGATTAGCGGGCGGTAACCCGGAGCATGTCGTTGAGACAGATGGTATGGATATTTGGGATTCCATCAATTCCGATGATTACTCACCAAGGTATAAACTTTTTTTTTCGATGTCGCTTTTTTTCTTTCAAAATTCCAAATTTGCTTTTTTTTCTACACTCCGAATTCGAACTCGAACGGAAAGTTTAATTTGTTCGAATTACAAAAAGATTCGAATTATAGAGTATGTTTTACGAGATTTTCCCTAGACGGGGACTGAAAATTAGTTCGAATTATAGAAAGATTTGAACTACAGAAGTTTGAATCAACGAGAACTCACTGTATCTTATTTTCGGGTAATAACATCGCATACTGCAATCACTCAGTTAGGAAACTCTGAACGATTTTTTAATCCCCAGTCTGACTTCTGAATATATCACATTCAAGGTCATTCATTATCATTGTTTTAATAGCTTACATTAAAAAATCATATCTTCTAAAATAAATCGGCTGTTAGCTTCTTGACTATTTTGATGATTCTATGTCAAGATTTTGGAATTTTATTAATGTTTTTTTTTATAAATCTTTCTTTACAGAATGGAAATTTTGTACGGAATCTATGGTAACATTTCAGCTGTCAGAGTTGGCGATTTTAAATTAATTCAAGGAGAAAGTTACGTGCCTTTTTCACAACGACCAATGGCGAAAGGAGAAATGAAAAACTTAGTACGTCCCTATACGATTTGGGACAGTGAATTAGAATGCGCTAATTATCCGGACGCTATCGGTTGTTGGCCGGACATTGCGCCATGTTTATTTAACGTTCGTTTTGATCCATGTGAGAATAATAATGTTGCTTATTTCATGCCACAGACTGTCGAGGCTTTAGCGTATAGCCTTAAGAAATATCAAGATGGTGATATTTATCGGTCACGTAGAGATGTCAGCGAACAATTGGAAGTTGATTCCGAAAAATACCGCGAAATTTTAAAAAGGTTACGGAGGAGTGCGGAAGAGCTAAACGTTAAAGATATACGGAAATAAGATAGATGACGGGGAGACGGCAGGGTGTTTCTGACAAGGAAGGTCGCGTCACGTGTCGGCGACCTGACAGATACCTATAGGAGCAAAGCTTCGACGATATTTTTGGAAAGATTTATCGATAAATGGGAAATTCATTTGCCTGGTGGGAAATTGATTGAGAGGAAACAGTCCTTGCCATGAAAATGAATTTATTAAAACAAGTCCAGTTCAACAACGGAAATGGACGTGGGATTTCAAACCATATTTCATGGAAATTGAAATGGCTCAACTTGTAATATAAACAGAGATACAATTATTCCAAAGCGTCTACTTCGGCGATGCGTGATAGTAAATTGAATACATGTTTCAATCCACAAAATTATTCACTGTTGGAGGCAGCATATGAGAAAATAGACATTGGAGAAACAGTAAATATTTAATAATTACTGCAATGTCAACTCGCATTCTCTGGTAGGCGTGAGTCTTCATTTACCAACACGAAAACAAAGTTTTTCAGTGTGCAGAACTTGAAAACTGTTTTTTTTTTAATTTTCTTTTTTAAGTCAAAATATAATCACATTACTCAAATTAAAACGCAAATTCTTTTGTTTTCTTTTTCTTGTGAGTTTGGTATGAACTTCAGCAAATTAGGAAAGCATATTATGATAGAAAAAATTTATGGAAGTTTTGGTTTTCGGTTTACAGACTTTTTCCTGAAGATGAGGCTAAGGAAGTGTTTTTAAAAGATTTAATTCTTAAAGTGACGTCAAATTGAAATAAAAATTATTTGACGTCACTTATTTTTCGGCCGATATAAGAAACCCATGCAGCAACTTTGAAAAGTAAAACAAAATGAAATGTTCGACGAAATGGCAGCATGTCAAATTATCGGATCCAGTTTTTTTATTGTAATTTAAAGTTTATTATTGGCGACTTAACAAATTATTTTTGCATTTCCACGACCAGCCAAGATGGAGAAGACAACTTTGCAACATTTATTGTCCTCTCAACAGAGTCTAGCGAAGAAGCTTAATAAACTCAGAGATCAATCGAGATCTCGACGTCAGGTAAACATATCTCATTTCTTTTGCACCCTTTCTAACATTGAGAAGCCTTGATACTTACTTACTTTTGATACTTTTGATGGGTTCTTTGAGTCTCTCAATCATTCCATTTGGAAATCCGATGATTCACCATTTCTCTCACACTGTTTGAATCCGCTCTCCTGTAGGGATAATAATTCGGGAGCAGTGGTTCGTCCGGCAGTGTGGAAAGAAAAAGGTCAAGTTGTCTTTTGAATTTAATTTTTGTGCAGTTTGTGATATTACGAATGTAGAATGGGAGAGAATTGAAAAGCTTAGGTCCTTCTTCAGATAGTGAGCCTCTCCAAATGTTTTTGTGTTTAGAATTTACTTCTTTAAGGTGGCATTTTCGTCCGAGTCTCTGGTTTTCGTAGCAGGTGATACCCCCTTTGTTCTCAGAGTGGTTGAAATTTGGAGAATATCTCTCTAAGATATACCAAGTATAGTTATAGATGATTTGATATCTTTCTCTACGTCTTTCCAGACTGTATAGTTTTAGAGTTTTAAGTTTTTCCCAATAGTTCAGTCATACCCACATCTAAAGTGATCCCAAGGTCTTTGACTGTAGTCTTGGTCTCTATCACCTTTTGGGTATCAGAGAAGTATTTGGAGAGTTCTTTAAGTTCTTCATTTCTACCATAATTGAGATGTTCAAATTTAAGTCCATTCAATTTCATGTTATTCAATCCAGTCCACTCATAGACTGCGTTCATGTCATCTTGGAGCTGAATGATATCAGCATGGTTTTTGATTTCTTTCATTAGACGTGTATCATCAGCAAATGATGATAAGAAAGAGTGTAATATCTTTTTGTCAATGTCTTGTATCATTATCAGAAACAGTAGTGGTCCAAGCACAGATCCTTGGGGAACACCAGAGATGACTTCTGACCTTTCTGATAGTGTGTAGTCAACAGAGACTTGTTGCGTTCTATCTGTTAGAAAGGATTTGATCCAAGCAAGCAGTTTGCCTTTGATGCCATTGGTTTTAATTTTGTTCAGAAGAATGGTATGGTCGACTCTGTCGAAAGCCTTGCTAAAGTCAAGGTAGATCACGTCCACATTATTGCCGTTTTCTATATGGTGGATAAGTCGTTCTGTGTGAGCTTCTGACAATTTTTTCGAAAATTTTTGAGACATTCGAAGTTAAAGCGACTGGTCTATAGTTTTCTGGTAAACCTTGATTGCCTTTTTTGAAGATTGGTGTGATGTAGCTTGATTTCAGTAGATGGGGAGTTTGACTTTTGTCTATTGCCTGTAAACAATGCCAAGAACAATATTGAATTGTTTAGAGTAGAGTAAAAGGGCTTCGTTGACTCCATTTGAGAATTCCAGTAGTGGAGTGAAAAAAGGGGCAACATCTTCACGAATGTATAATGCAACACCGCCACTGTATCTACCATGTTTGGCTTTTGGTCGATTTCGATCCTTTCAAAAAATTCTATAACCTTGTATCTCAAGCTCAGCTTTATTGTTTCGACAACCAAGTTTCAGTTATACCTAAAAATATTTGATTGTCAGTGTGTAGAATGTCACGTAGGTATGGAACTGATGACGGTTTTGTTTGTGGGCACAAGCCTTGGATATTAAGAAATGAATATTTTGTTATTGGTGTAACGTTGGATATTGATGGTTCGGTAGATGGTTTGTTCGGTTGAAATTCAGGTTTTTGGATTGCATCAATGGTTGTGGAAGGATTGGAGGATGGAATCTTAGTTGATTGTTCTGATGATTTGGAAGTTGAGGTGGCTGTTTCATTTCGTCTCGTATCAGTGACAGCATTTCTGTTCTGAAATTGTCCAATAGTTTCTGAAAATCCAGCTGTTGAGGGTGTTCGGTGAGCTGATCTTTCTTTGTGTAGGGGGCTTGCGCTTGGTGCCTTTTACATGAACAAAATTACAGTTGTCATTAAAGCACTGACTTATTTTGATTGATGATGAACACATTCTTGGATGGAAATGAGGGCATTTTGTTCCTGCGTTGCATCCTTTAGGGCTTTTGTTGCCATGTCTCATCAGCTTCGGACAAGCTTTTGGATGTTTGTACTTGCAGCCGTTTCCTTAATACCTGTTTGCATTTTCCCTTTTTATAGAAAATGCAAATAAGTTCCTCGTTTTCGTTATTTTGAGAAAGGTTTTCTTTTGGAGAAAAGTCACTGCTTTTTGAAAAATTGTTATTTTGTGAATTTGTTTCTGTGATATTTTCTGAGGTAAGCATGATACTGTTTTGGATTTCTCTTTGAAATTTATTTCGCATAAACTCAGTTCTTCCTAGGTAGATATCGCTGTCCTGTCTGTTGGTGACAACAATATTTGGTGATAATGGTATATGCGGAAGAGTTCTTCTTGGTGATGGAATACTAACATTTTGGTTACTTTAATCGTAGAAATTTTAGCGAGACTAATTTTAGCGTATATTAGCGAGTCAGGAAAATCTTGATTTTTTTGGGATTTATTTTAGCGAATCACGATTTCAAAAAATTTCGCGTGGATAAATTTTAGCGAATACTCGTATTACATTATTGACTGAATTCGTTTTCTAGCATTTCTTTGCACTTAAACCCTTCCTATTGATAAAAATGTATTAAGGCACTATAACCAGAAATTTGGCGTGGATAAATTTTAGCGATCTGTCGTTTTGGCGTGTTTTAGCGAGATTTATTTTAGCGAAAATAGGGAAAACTCGCTAAAACGCTAAAATTAGTCTCGCTAAAATTTCTACGATTAAAGTAATATATTTAATTGTATTAGGAGATCGTTCATGTAATATGTTTCTTTTTGGTGATGGAAGACTGGTGCGTTCAAGAATAGATTTTGTTTTAATTGCAGTAGATTCTTCTTGGAACTTGGTTGGTGGTGAAGTTTCGTGATTATCACTGGTTTGAGGTTTGGAGTTTGGAAAGTTGGCAATTTTCGTTTGGCATGATGTGCATATGTAACAGACACCTGGAATGTTGAATATGGGAAATCTCAATTCTTTGTTTTCATTCATTAAGTTCATACTTTTGAGATGGTCAATATAGCACTGTTTGTGAACCTCTTGGCCACACACAATACAGTTAATAAATGGTTGATAATTGAGTTTGATTCTGTATGGTTCAGTGCAGATTTGACAAATGTCTTCAAAATAATTTTTTATTTTTAGGCAAAGCTTCTTGACAGCTTCATCTTTAAGTCGGATGGTGTCGACAGGAGCTTTGGATAGAAAAGATAGAGTGTCCATAATAACGTCCTTGTTGAACGACGATTTCAGAGAATTTAAGTTTTCTTTCGTTGGATTTTCTGGATTGTATGATCTGAGGCAATCTCTGATTTTAAGTTCAGCGAGGGATGTTTTCCAGCCTTGAATCACGTCCGAAGAGACACCGTTAACTTCAGTAGATTTAGACATTTTAGGTAGTCTCTGCAACGGAAACCAGAGACTGGAGCACTTAACTGGTATATAATGTAGTAGGAGTCAGTCTAAACCATAGAATTGCGAAAAGATGAAAAGTTACCTGATTAGCTGCACATGGGAATATCAGATTCACTGTCATGTGCAGTTGTTCCTCAGGATTTGGCAAAATGCCTGGGTGACCAGCCACAGGACCCTTGTTGCTGACTTGGAAGTAAAAATATAAACGTATACCTCTATGATCCAGGGCTAACCTGGTGTGTTAAAGCAATGCACAACTGGTCCAGTAGCGATTGATGTTAGCCAGAGATCCAATGAAATATATGGCCAATTTTTGTTATTATTTGATTATCTTTGATATTGATCCAATTGATACAACCAATACCAAAAAATGAACTTCGCACTTCTCTAGACGAAGAGTGCCAGGTTGATCGCAACCCTGTTTAGTGCTGTATTTATCGGATTTCACAGCATCTACCGTTCTTTTTGTACTTTTCATCAATCTAAAATCTTATTCACTTATTCTTAATGGAGTAAATTTTTTTATCTGTCTAGACTTGAGAGCGCATGTTTTCTTAAACACTAATGGGTGGCCTCTAAAAGTCCTACATTTGAGCTATTCACGTAAAATATAGACTCTTTTGATTAACAAATAGGATTTTTTTTCAGAATGTTTACACCCTTTTAGAAAAAAAAGATGACTTGAAACACAAAATTAGAGGCTTGTTTTAGAGCTAAAAAATGAGACCAAACTCGGGGTAAAAGGTCTCCGAGGAGCCAAATTTTCTTCTCCAACTAAATTTTTACCTGACTTAATAAGCTTCCTGAAGAATAAAAAAGGTTGGATTAAATTTCTCAGAAAACTTTTAATTTTTTTCTCGACTATATTTTTGAAACTTCGATGATGTAAACCAAACCATTATAAGGGTGTATTCGATCAGTGTGTAACACAACGCTAAAGGTGAGGCGTCCCGCAAGGGCGGCCTCATTTGTTCGCAATGGACTTGCGTCCCAAGGGCTCAGTGGATCGGTGAGACGGGTTTGAGGTCATTAAGTTGGCTCTCAGGTGCAGCTCCACTGTTGTGACAAAAGTGCCGGGATTCTCAGAGTAGTGCAGGTACATGACAGAACGAATGAGAGCTATCGAACCAATGCTCACAAAATGATCAAATACATTTAATCATTTTACCAGCTCCATAATTTATCGAAAGAAGGATTTAATTCGTATATGGGTAACACTATGGGGTTTTATTGGGATCCGCTCGAGAAAAGCATTATGGAAATTGAACATCCCTAGGTAGAGCTGTTGCATCTTCCCTAGCTAGGGAACAGTTTGAGAAAAATCCAGATTTCCAGATCTGGAAATATACATTTCCATAGCCTAGGGAATCAAAAAAATTTCCCTGGGCATTATGGGGCTTGGGGATTCATGCCTACTACTTCTTGAACTTAACAGAGATGCTTTAAACATATATCATTTTATTCTGAATCGCACACCTCTACAAGACTAGTTAGGGTATGCCATCGGCCTTGATCGTTTCCACTGCTAATGAATTTTTGTGGAAACATTCTAAAGATTTTCGAAGATTTTTCATCCAGGACAATCTTATCAGGACAATTTTCCACCCACCAAGCCTACTTCAATTTGTATGTGGGTATCCTAGACCCGGGGGGGGGGGTACTTAGGCAAAAATAGGTGCTGGGTATGTGCGGACGGTAAGGGTCGGGTTTTTCACCTTTCAAAGTCTCTCTAAGGGTTACAAAAATCAGGAAATTTCAAAGTAGTCTCTCTAAGGGTGGGAAAAATCACGATTTTTAGAAAAAAAATTTGATTTTGAGAGAAAAAAATTACAAAAAAGTCTCACTAAGGGTAGGAAATTTTTGAAAATCAGAGAAAATTTTTCGAAAGAGTCTCTCTAAGGGTCGGTTTTTGGAGGTCCCGTCCGCACATACCCCTCATTCACCAACCCTAGTACCCCCCCCCCGGGATCCGAGACTTTGTCCTTATCTGAATTTACACGGTACAGAAAAAGTTGGTAACAATAGCGAGGCTTTCCATCTTTCTAAACTTCTTTAAAATATCTTTTCCTGTGCGAACCGAAGGCTCACTTTTGGCAAGCTCAACTCAGGTGAGATATAAACATCGATGTAATAACTTCTCATTTTTGTACACAGGATCCAATCCTCGATCGCTCCCTGAGTGAAGAGCTGAGAAATATTCAAAGTGAATTTACATTTAACCAACAGAAGATCAATAGCCTAACTTCCAATGTAAGGCTAGTTCAGAAACTGTCACACGACAGTGGTGTTATCATCAACCATTTTCAAAGCTTGGAAGCGTGTTTACGATCGAAATCACTACCTGCATTGCAAACAGCAAGTATATCATCACTGGAAAAAATCGAGAAAGTGACCATCGTTCAAGAACATTTGAACTCTCAAGAGTCTTCGGCAAGCGACCTTGCACTTAAACTTGGCCACGAAAAGGAATATAAAACCAGTGAGGTTCGAAGAGAACCAAGTGTTGTGAGCAATGACAAATTCCTTGAATCAAGTGTTACAACCGAAGACAAAATCCTTGAACCAACTGTTGCGAGCAATGACAAAATCCTTGAATCAGGTGTTACAACCGAAGACAAAATCTTTAAATCAAGTGTTGCGAGCAATGACAAAATCCTTGAATCAAGTGTTGTGAGCAATGACAAAATCCTTGAATCAACTGTTGCGAGCAATGACAAAATCCTTGAATCAGGTGTTACAACCGAAGACAAAATCTTTAAATCAAGTGTTGCGAGCAATGACAAAATCCTTGAATCAAGTGTTGTGAGCGATGACAAAATTTTTGAATCAACTGTTGTGAGCAATGACAAAAGCCTTAAATCAAGTGATACAACCGAAGACAAAATACTTGAACCAACCTTTGCGAGCAATGACAAAATCCTTGAATCAGGTGTTACAACCGAAAACAAAATCTTTAAATCAAGTGTTGCGAGCAATGACAAAATCCTTGAATCAAGTGTTACAACCGAAGACAAAATTCTTGAACCAACTGTTGCGAGCAATGACAAAATCCTTGAATCAACTGTTGTGAGCGATGACAAAATCCTTGAATCAAGTGTTGTGAGCAATGACAAAATCCTTGAATCAGGTGTTGTGAGCGATGACAAAATCCTTGAATCAACTGTTGTGAGCGATGACAAAATCCTTGAATCAAGTGTTGTGAGCAATGACAAAATCCTTGAATCAGGTGTTGTGAGCGATGACAAAATCCTTGAATCAACTGTTGCGAGCGATGACAAAATCCTTGAATCAAGTGTTACAACCGAAGACAAAATCCTTGAACCAACTGTTGCGAGCGATGACAAAATCCTTGAATCAAGTGTTGCGAGCGATGACAAAATCCTTGAATCAACTGTTGTGAGCGATGATAAAATCCTTGAATCAAGTGTTGCGAGCGATGACAAAATTCTTGAACCAACTGTTGCGAGCAATGACAAAATCTTTAAATCAAGTGTTGCGAGCGATGACAAAATCCTTGAATCAACTGTTGTGAGCGATGATAAAATCCTTGAATCAAGTGTTGCGAGCGATGACAAAATTCTTGAACCAACTGTTGCGAGCAATGACAAAATCTTTAAATCAAGTGTTGCGAGCAATGACAAAATCCTTGAACCAAGTGTTGTGAGCGATGACAAAATCCTTGAATCAGGTGTTACGACCGAAGACAAAATCCTTGAATCAAGTGTCACAAGCGATGATAAGTTTTTTAAAGTGAGTGTCGCCAGTGATCGCAATGTCTTTGATGACGATGATGTATTTGAGACAGCTCCGACGTCGACCTCATCATCAAATATCTTCCTTTCTACGAGTCCATCAATGGAGTTTTTGGATCAAACTGCCAAGGGAACTGATTCCCAACAACGGGAAAAGGCCGTCAGATTTTCTTCTGACATCGAGGTGTTAGAGAGATCGTCAATCGAGGAATGTTATTCAAAACACCCAGACGATAATGTTAGATCTTTATGTAACATTGATGTCTTGGAGAAATTATCAACTGAGGAATGCTTTTCAGATCTTCCCAAGGCTACTGTAAAATCTTTATGTAATTTTAAAAACGAAGGAGTTTCTGCAACTGCCGTTGTAACTGAGTCCGCCGAAAAGTCTTCTGCAGAAAAACCGACAGAAGAAGTTGACACGACCAACAATATCACTGTATCCAATAGTGATAGTGGACAAGATTTCGTCAAGCTTTACATGGGGTCTAGCGATCATACCGAACCCACCATGGACAAACAGAAGCTTGACACTACCACAAATCTGATCACAAAAATCGAATTACCAAGCATTGTAGTTACTGGCTCCGAGAAAAGTGAAAACGGAGAAAATGCATTGACATCTCAAGGTGTATCAAATCTGATCACAAAAATCGAATTACCAAGCATAATAGTTACTGGCCCCGAGAAAAGTGAAAACGGAGAAAATGCATTGACATCTCAAGGTGTAGATGTAGTTGATAAAACAGAAAATCCTTCCGAGCGAACAGACCCTACCGTCGTGGAAATCTCATCAGTCTTGGAAACTACACCACTACGAGAACACGAGACAGTTGAGTCAGAAACGTCGACCGAGACAATCCAACACGTTGGAGACAATGCTTCTGATAGCAGTGGTGATTCGTTGGTCGTAATTGTCGATTCAGGTAAAGCTTGTACTTGATTTTTCGAGATCTCTCAACTAACGTGAAAGTTGTTGGTTTTCTACTTTAGAATACTATTCTTCAATGTCTAAAGCAAGGCAATATTCTTAGAAAATGATGTTACTTCATTGTCTGGAATATCAGACAAAACTTCTAAATTAAAAGAGTAATATTATACATTGATATAATATTTTTATTTTTATATATCTTTCAGGTTCTAAATTGGACATAGTGGGAAGTGTTTCGAGAGCAAGCACAAGCCTGGCTGACATCCATGGCCAGTCCTCGGCAACATCGAGTAGTCTGCTATCAGAGAATGTAGACGTCATGAGCGATTATTCCTCAAAGGAAACATTTAACCAGACGAAAATTAATTGTTTGGAGAAGATCATTACAGGATTTATAGACCAACAGGAAAAAGATGAAATATACATCGCATCCTTGCTGGAAGAGTTGAGTTGCAAAGTTAACATCATTTCAGAATGTGCTAAGAGGGAAACAAACCTCAAGAGGAAATACGAACTAGACAAACACTATCTACAACAAAGCTCGGTCTCTACCGAGAGACAGCTCAATGAAATTATTTTGTCTACACGCTATGAAAGCGATATGAAGGACAGAGAGATGTTCAATGCTAGAAACAAGTATCAGAACTTGGTCGAGGCTCTTGTCGAGAAAGACAAACGCTACAAACAAGAGGTATGAAATGTTTTTGACTATAGATGTTGGAACATAATTATCATCAACTTAAGCACTCCTTAGTTTGAATTTTTCTTTGATTTAAACGGATATATTTTCACTTCAACTTCGAATAGTGAATCTAACTAAATTTACAAATCTATGTAATATAAGTAATACGAACAAATCTTATCGGCAACCTGAATGTGCTGGTATGTGCTTTTCATATTGGTCACACGGAAGATACACTATATAATCTTTAAAAATTGATATCTTTTTGCAGGTCAGCGCTCGAAAAAGAATTGAGTTGGAATTAGAAGACTCCAAACAAGAGCTCAAGCATGCTTTTAAGTTCTTGAATAATTTGCACAAAAGTCACACCGAGTTGCAACATGGACATAAAGAATTGTTAGGAGAAGCAACAAGAAAGTAAGTTACAATCTCTCAAGCTGATGTACGACGTTATTTGAACGTCCATCTAATGTTTTATGTATGTTACAGAATCTTTCCCCTCGTTTTTTTAAAGACTAATGTACAAGCGACGAGGTCAAGCAAAAAAGGCATAGAAAATAGATGACAGAAAAATTTCAATTTTGACTGCAAAATGCCCTTGGAAAAAAGAACCATTCCAAATTTCAAAAATATCCTTTTCATGATATAGAAAACAGGCGCGCCTCTTATTCTGAAAAAGTAGAGTTTACAACAGAAATTTTCAAAAGTAATTCTTTTTTTCGGCTTAAAAATACTGTGTGAGCAAATGGGAGGTGATACGTTAAATGATGTACAATATTGAATATATTTTCAGGAATGAAGTTGATCCAAATTCATTAAGCAACGCATCGGTTGACCAAACGACTCGTGAACACCCTGCCAACAAAAACAAAAAAGGGCTTTACAGTCCCAGCGAGCCAACAATAGGTCTTCTACAAATCGATACAAACACTAAAGGATGCGAATCCCAGTGTTCATCCACAAACAGACACCCATCATCTTCATCGACAAGTAAACCAGATGTAGATGAACACAGTGTCTATAGCAAAAACAAAAAAGGGATTTACAGTCCCAGCGAGCCAACAATAGGTCTTCTACAAATCGATACCATCACTAAAGAATGCGAATCCCAGTGTTCATCCACAAACAGACACCCATCGTCTTCATCGACAAGTAAACCAGATGTAGATGAACACAGTGTCTACAACAAAAACAAAAAAGGGATTTACAGTCCCAGCGAGCCGACAATAGGTCTTCTACAAATCGATACCATCACCAAAGAATGCGAATCTCAGTGTGCATCCACAAACAGACACCCGTCGTCTTCATCGACAAGTAAAGCAGATGTAGATTGTGTAGATGAAAACGGTGTATACAACAAAAACAAAAAAGGGATTTACAGTCCCAGCGAGCCGACAATAGGTCTTCTACAAATCGATACAAACACTAAAGGATGCGAATCTGCGACTTCATCAACTACCAGATCGGCAAGTAAGTCAGAAGTTAATGACTACAGCGTTGGGAATATATCTCTTCTCAAAAACAGTAATAAATCATCCAATCAAATGTTTATCCTGGCCAAAGAATCTTTACAACAACCTCATCATCACACAGGAGCCAACGGTATTAGAGAATATTCACCTGCGGTAGAAAAGGTTTATCGGAGACCTGATTTGTCCAAGAAGAAGAGAATGCTTGGCCCATCGGAGCCGGTCATCCTTACACCATTTGACTTGGTGACACCCAAAACATGTCAATCCGTCAACGACATGACACTGATTGAATTTTACAGTTCCCAAAAGTCTTGTGAGTTCGATTTATCAAATGAAGGTATGGAATCGGTAATCAAATGTTATTCACCGACAGAGCAAGATGATGTGGAAATCAGTCATAGCAGTACCACAAGTGCGAAAGTTTATGCGAGTGCTTCTCTCAGTAGTAACCTGGAAATTAGTCATAGCAGTACCACTAGTGCGAAACATGATGCGAGTGCTTCTCTCAGTAGTAACCTGGAAATTAGTCATAGCAGTACCACTAGTGCGAAACATGATGCGAGTGCTTCTCTCAGTAGTAACCTGGAAATGTGTCATAGCAGTACCACAAGTGCGAAAGATGATGCGAGTGCTTCTCTCAGTAGTAACCTAGAAATCAGTCATAGCAGTACCATAAGTGCGAAAGATGATGCGAGTGCTTCTCTCAGTAGTAACCTGGAAATGAGTCATAGCAGTACCACAAGTGCGAAAGATGATGCGAGTGCTTCTCTCAGTAATAACTGCTCTGGATTGTGTTCCAACACTGAGTTAACAAACGCTGATTCCACCTGCGTGATTGGTGAAGACTTTAAAGATCCACGAAAATCGATCAATGAATCTCATACAACATTATCAAGAGTAAACCCGGAGCCAGCAGCGATTAACCCGTTTCACACTCTCATTGAAAAGGCTTGCAGGGAATCGACCATAAGTAGAAAAAACGTCAATAAAACACTTTCAAAGCCTGATATTAACTTAGAGCCTGATATTAACTTACAACCCGACACGAGCTCAGAACGAAACGAAAAACACTTATTAGTTACCGAGACAACTACAGAGCCCAACAAAAACGGGGGCTTCATTAAAAGCTTAGTTGTAAGTTTTCAAATTATGGTAGGCTTTGTCATGCTCCCATATACAACAGTGATTGGAGTGAAAAATGCTTACGGGAAAATATCAAAAAGTTTATCTACAAAAATTGCAAATGCTAAAAAGGTTTGTAAGAAAGACGAACCAAAGACGGAATCTGTCGGTAAGGTTGCAGAGGACAACGAATTGGAAACGATCGACACTTCCACGTCATCGCCAAGTTATGAAGTTAGGCGAATTGTAAATCGATGCGATATCGTCTTCTTAGGCGGGTTGGAAGATGTTGATATTCA
The DNA here is from genome assembly GCF_902728285.1 of Clytia hemisphaerica. Lineage (NCBI taxonomy): Eukaryota > Metazoa > Cnidaria > Hydrozoa > Leptothecata > Clytiidae > Clytia > Clytia hemisphaerica. The sequence continues at coordinate 73,904 of NW_027104593.1, forward strand.
AAAAGGAGATAGCCAAGAGGTGACTGCAACGACGGAAGATAAAATAATGACACCGAACAACAATCATGGAGCTTTCTCAACTGTATCAAATAGTTCTTCTCTCGAGGACAATACAGTACTTCAATCAACCGAAGGAGATTCCAATACAGTTAGCAAAACCTTCTCAAATCCCGAAATAAACGAAATCGCCAATCCTTACGAGATTTCTTTCCTCGGAGAGGAACAACAAGATACTTTTGGATTGGGTGACAAAAGTGATGCACCGAACATTGATGAAGGAGTGTTAGTGGAAAATTTAACCAGACCCATTGAAACGATTGTCAACGTTTACACATTTCCATTCAAAATGTTAAACAATATTAAAACCAGTGTCATGGAAACATCAGATGCGATGACAAAAAGAATCAAGAATGCGAAAAAAGTTGTGCGCAGACAAAGAACAGCACGCACATCGAACCAGCAAAACAGATCCTCCGAGGGCACTGCGAACAATGGAAATCTCTCTCTAGGAGGATCGGAAGATTACAATGTTCAACAGGAGACCAAAGTTACAATGGTAACATCGAACAATAACCAAATAACAAAAGATACTGAGATAATTCCAGTTATAAATGAAACTTCATTCCTCGGGGAAGTTGCTAGATCTGAATCATCAGACGAAATTTCTGCAATGGAAAAATCAGTTGACATCGAAGTGTCAAGTTCCGACCAACACCCAATAGCTAATCCATACGATGTTTCATTCCTCGGAGAGGAACAAGGAGGTAAAGCAAAAAGCGATGCAACAGATCATCATGGAGAAGTCTTGATCGAAAATTTAACCTACCCTTTTGAAACAGTTCTCAATGTTTACGCCTTTCCATTCAGAATATTGAACAATATAAAAAACAGTGTCACGGAGACATCAGATGCGATCACAATGAGAATTGAGAATGCGAAGAAAGTTGTGCGCAGACAAAGAACCACGCGAACATCTGACCAGCAAGACAGATCCCAAGAGGAGACAAGTACTGATGGTGACCATCTTCAAGAAGGAACGGAAGATGTCGTTAGCCAAACAGAAAAAAGCCCAGAGAGGACTGGTAACAAAATTGAAATGTTGACATCAAACAACAACTTAATAACTGAGAAAAATGAAATAAATCCAGCAGTTAATGGCAGTGTAACCACCCTTGGTGAAATTGTCGAGCAGCCACCATCAAATGCAGTTTCTGCAATGGAGGAAACGGTCGACTTCGAAGTGCCAAGTTCTGACCAACACCCAATAGCCAATCCGTACGATATCTCATTCCTCGGAGATGGACAGCAAGATAATTGCAAAATAAACACCAAAAGCGATGCAACAAATCATAATAAAGGAGTCTTAATTGAACATTTAACCAGACCCGTTAAAACAGTTCTCAACGTTTACGCCTTTCCATTCAGAATGTTGAACAATATAAAAAACAGTGTCACGGAGAAATCAAATGCGATCACAATGAGGATCGAGAATGCGAGAAAAGTCGTACACAGACAAAGAACGGGGCGCACATCTGACCAGCAAGACAGATCCCAAGAGGAGACTGAAAACCCAAACGTACTTCAGCTGGATGGTTCAACTACACAATAATCGATTCCAGATACATAAAAATGCCAAAATAACTTTTAAATTTAAAAATTCTTTTCTTATCTTCTTTGTACTTTTTATCTTATCTTTTTCTAAATATATCTTTAAAAATCAAAATATTGGGTCAATTGTAATTATTCATTAAGTGTGACGTGACGAACATGCCTCAACTTTTTAATTTTTCGATTACACTCTGTACTCTCCCAATTTTAAATTTCATAATCAAGGATAAAGTCTAACTAACAAGAAGAACCGTCGGTAAACGAATTTTTTCGAATTTTTTCGCAAGTGACGAGTTTTTCACCGACGAATATTCTTTGCCGACGATCTTTTTACTGACGTAACCGGAGGGCCCGATATCACCTTTTTCTTGAGTACTACTTTATCCAGCTTTATCCCAGATTAGCCTAAGCATTTGAGTGTTTTAATAAGCCAAAATTAGCAACATACCTGAGCTTGATTCACTAGGTGTGCATTTTCATTTGACTTTTTTGAGAACTCTGGAAAAGAAAAATATGATCGATTAAAAATCTTTACAGGTTGATTCTGCATGACGTCACTTTTGTCTACCATCTTGAATCAACCTTTCATGGCCTGAAGTAATTTTTTCTTAAAGTTCTCTCATATCTTAGTAGTTTTTGTTTCATGTAGATTAGGCCTTATTGAAATTGACCAAAGCAGTTGAAGAAGAAAAGTAGAGTAGATGAGCTCAGATACTAAGTAGTGAGTATATTTTTATGTTTTAGTATTGACACGTTTTCTAATAGGTTTTGTTGGCAGTTCGTTTATATCTTCACTTTCATCAATTTCGAACTTTTCTATTACATTCTGAAATTCTAGTGCAACTGAAGTTGAGAAATAAACTTTTGGAAATCAAACCGTTTATTCAGTCTTAACGTCAAAAATGAGCAGATCATCTTTGCTACATAAGCATCACAACAATATCACCAGGTTAGGGTGGACACAGGACTGTAGATATTCCTCAATATTGAAGATTAAATGTAATTACGCAAGCATAATGAAGTATGATCACTAACCTTTTGCTTATTTCCTTTTCTGTACACCAAACAAGCATGCAAAACAAACACACCAACCAACATTGCACCAATGATGCCAGAAATGACGGTAATATAGAATTTATCATCATATGGTGTGAATTTTTTATATTTATCTGAAAGAAGTTAATTTATTCAAAATGTATCAAGGAAGGAGGAGCTCATTTTCTTACAACCTTTACACGATTTTCATGTTTTAAATTCCATTCTATGACAATTGATCACTAGAAAGAAATACTACACACAATGTAAAAGGTCGAGGGAACGAAAATCATTCACCAACTAGGCTCCAGTGTTCATGGGTGACGCTACTTCGGCGCTACTTGGACGCTACGATTTTTGCTACAAATTTTGAATTTAAATCTAGCACAAGTTTGGAATTTTTAAAAATCTGGCAGTAAAATTGTACGAAAATACGTTTTATGAATATATTATGATCAAAAAGGATTTTTATAACCTCATTCGTGTTTTAAACTGGTCGAAACAGATAAAGTAGACAGTGGGGATTTATACGAGAAAATCATATAACAAAATATAGGTTCACAAAACATGTGAAGAGTTTAATATTTCACGTAGTAAAATAGTGGCGTATGTGGATGGTGGCAAAATGAATTCCAAACAAAGATCAAGATTACTTTCAGAGGTCTTCCCATCTTCACTTGCTTCACAAACTTCCATAAATTTATACTCAAGTTCGTTTGAGAAAGACAAAACTCGCCGATAAGAGCCAGGGATGTGTGCAATACCTAGCCTCCTGACATTCAGCTGTTTAGCCTGTAGACCATCTTCTCTAAGGAGGTTGTCCATTATCACTCTAGTTTCATTTTCAGGGTACATTATGTTACTACCGGGAAAAGGTAAAAGAACATCTCGAAAATGAAACTTTTTAACTTCTTCTGCCATGATTGGTCGAACTGATTCACCATCTTGGACCAAGTCCCCTTCCAGAACATCGAACCCGAAGCGCTCCACTCTTATGGAAAGTGTTCTATTCCACACATAGCTACAATAACTATGCAGATAAAACAGCCGTGCGGCGAACGGAATATTCATAAAGGCTTTCACACAGCCGTTCTCACAATATGAATAACGTTTCAAAGCTTTCAGCATTTGGCATTCTCGAACTTTGAAATTAGGCATCATTTTTAACGCTCCATCGATGTTTTTGTCCACGTGAAACATTTGCTTTGCTTTTTCAACGACATCCAATGTTTCTGATTTGCTTTCCTCTGGCATAAGTGGAGCGAATACAAAATTGAGAGCTTTAATGAATTCACCAGTGAACAAATGTTTACCAATGAGAGCAGTGGAAAGATCAATTCCGAAGCGTTGCTCGCCGAAATAATTGAGAAATCCATTTGTTTTAATAGCTTCTATTGCTGATGAGATACCATTCTTAACGTCATTTTCTGATCCTAGAACAGAATAGAAAAAGTTTACTGACAGTGATAGAACAGCTTAAATAAAACTACATTGAAACAATAGCTGAAAAATAAATGCTTTCTGTAAATAGCAACCCAACCACAATTATAAATATTTCTAAAATAATTCTGAAATATCCGTTAAAAAAGTCGTGGTGTAAAAGGGGAGTAAAAGTCAACGATTTGGGTGAAATATTGGAATCTCTGTGCATAAATTACTTTTCAAGTTTACTTTGAAAAACTTAAATTGCCTTCTCTTTGCAGTGATCAAAGCAAGGATTTTCATCAGAGACAGAAAATGGATTTTACATGGCAAATTAACACATTAATCTTAAGATTTCGGCGAACGATGCAGAATTTTGAGACGATGAAGTCTCTTTATAATACTTCACTGAAACGAAAATCCGTCCACTTTACCTTCTACAGGTTGTACATCCTTGACAACGATTTCGAAATGGTTCCCTGATAAATCTCCCAATCTTAATTCATCATCCACAAGAGTAGGTTCTCCAACAACCTTCCATTGCAAACTACCAAATGTGGAAACTGATTTCAAATCTGAAACTTTGGCACCGGAGACAGACAAGAATTGATATGTTACAGCTTTCTTGTCTTTTATTCCAGCATATTTAATTTGACCAGCATCCACTTTCAGAACTTTGGCCAGAGAATTCAGAGCATGGAGCAGTTCAATATTCTCTTTACGAAAAACAAAACTGAATACATTTTTCTCTTCTCGCTTTCGTTTATTCTGTCGATTCTCCTTGCGTTCTTTGAACCGAACTGAAATCGAATCTGATTTATCTCCAACAGTTTTAGATTCCAAAAATTTGCCATATTCTCTTTGTAAAAAATGATGTACTTGACCCCTAGTCGTTCGATCCATTTCTGCAACACCAATCAATAATGGTCTTTCTTCGCTCGTTTGTGTACCTCTTAACAACCGACAGTTAATAAAAACCAATAGTTCTTTAATGCATTCTGGTGTCAGACCAATATCTACCAGACTTTTGAAGGCAGGATCGACACAACACGTGATGACGGTTTGAGATTCTCGTCGGACAGGAACTGATTTGATGTTTGGGAAACATTGACGTATACATTGGTGGAGAATGGTACGGTCATTTTTGTCTTCAAACGAACCTGGTAAAGCAAAAAATTATAAACACTCAAGTCTAATTATAGATTTATTTTAAACATTTTATCATTAATGTTTCAAAATCTTTTATATTACAGTTTAAAGGTAAGTCAAGTTGTTTCAAACTTTTGAAAGGCTCTCAAAATATCAAAGAACTTATTAAAAATGGTTTACCTAGCTCAATAACATCCAAAGAGAATTGATTCAATGATAATTCCTCTATCTGATTCAAATGAGCATCACCAATTAATTTCCCTAAATGCTTTTTAGGACCTATTCGAATTAGATTCCAATCTACAGCAGCACCAGCATCAGTCTGTTTTGTGATTGCTGGTATGGGTTGATGGTGATTATTACTTGAAGATTCACCAGTACTGGATCGATGTTTCTTGCATGGAGCTAGATTCGATGAATTCAGATTCGCCAAACTATCAACATATCTGTCAGTGCCAGCTATCTGACCATTAAGACCAATCTCTTTGACGATAAAATCTGTTGGCTGACTTTTGATCATTCCTTTAAAAGGTATTCCAATATTTCTGAAGCATTTAACTCCATACTTTTCATATGGTGTCTTCATTGTGTTTTAATATCTGAAATAAAAAATTGCTGTCAACATGTAAGAAATTAGATATAGTATTATAAGTGGTAATTGTTGTATTGGAAAAAGTGTGCGAAATTTCATATCTAAGTCTGTGTCAAAATTATGCGGACATTTTACTTTTTTGACAATTTTGTAAGCATGTATTAATGCCTTATCAAAGGTAAAAGATTTTGGAAAAGGTGAAAAATTAAGATTTTTTCTATGGTTCTAAAATTGTCATATTTGAACATTACTAGATTTTTCATTATCTTCGTTAGATAAAAATTAACAGCCCTTTGAAGCCGGCCTAAAACGGCCTAAAATGACCAAATACAGCATAAAGGACAGTGCTTTAACTTTTTATTTATAGAAAAATGCAAAAAGATGTTTAAAGATTATTTACAAATTATTTTACAGATTTAAATTAATAAGGTTGAAATATTCTTAAAAGTCCGATATTATGATTTTGAAGAAAAAAATCTTCAATTGTTCTATTTTCAAAGTTTTCAGAAGTTTATTGTATTTATCTCCTTGGAAATATCGTACCAACGGTGAATAGCTTTTTAATATAGCATAAACATAGGCTGAGAAATTGTACAAAAGGTGAAATGTCCATTTACTTTTGAGACACATTTTTGGTATTAAAGGTTTTATTTTTACGTAGGTGCTCCCTTTTCATATTAGACACATATTTCATATCATGATAGTGTTTGCCTATTGTTATATTATGCTGATTAAGCAAAAAACGTTTTTCTTTTTCTCTTTCTGATCAACCTTGTGAATTAAAATTGATGAGTAAGCAAACGATATCACTCATATATTTAAAAACAAAACCTTTAATAATAGGATCTTTTTTAGGTGGAAAAAAGGGTGCTGAGCAAAAACTTTATAGAAACGCACGTCTGGGAGCAGAATTCAATATGTCGAGTTATAGACGACTTTGCTTAACCCAGAAGGTGAATGGGGTTGTTATACATCGTTGGAACGGAAATTTTATGCTGATTATGGAAACCCGGGTCTTAAAAAGTCTATCCCGGACAAAATTGCAAACGAGGCTGGAGTTTGCACTCCGTCGTGGTGTTTTTTCGATTTTACCTGTTTTAGAAAATTGCTTACTGTCGGCAAAGTTAAAGGTTTTAGAATTTCATTTTTTATGCAAAATGCTGTCAGTAGAATGTGTTAATAGAAAAAAATTCAAAAATGTCGAAAAAAATTTATTTTGCACTCCATCTTGGAGGATTTTGGCAAAAAATCGATGTTTTTTTCTTAAAATTCGTCAAAAACTAGTCATAAACCACTGAAATTATGTAAGAATAAGTCCAAAAATAATTTCCTGCTAAAAATACTATAAAAGAATAAGAAAGTATAACAAAATAAGGAAAAATCGGCTCAAAACGCTATTTTGCACTCCATCGTTGGTGTTTTTAATGAAAAAACGTGATTTTTGGTGTTTTTTAAAAAAATATAACATTTTCTAGCTTTTTCTTTGATCTACGACTGAAAATCCTTTCTTTCTCTTAGAATCATTTTTATCAAACACAAAATGATAAAATATTCTGAAAAATGACCCTCCTTCGCTGGGGTTTGAAGTCGAATTCAGTATTTTGTAAGCCAAAATTCAGTATTTTTACTTAAAATTCGTCAAAAACTAGTCTATAAACCACTGAAATTGTCTCTAAATAAGTCCAAAAATATTTCCCTGTTAAATGTTTATAAACGAATGAAGTATAGGAAATATAAAAGATGGCTCCAAACGCTATTTTGCACTCCTCTGTTGGCGTTTTCATTGAAAAACGGGATTTTTGGTGTTTTTGAAGAAAATATAACATTATTTAGACTGATTTAAGAAGCTGGAAATCCTGTGTTTTCCGCTAGAATTTTTTTTCCAACACATATGCAAAAAAATATGAAAAATCACTCTCCTTCGCTGGGTGTTAGGCCAAAGTTTAGCATCTTTGCTTAAATTTCATTAAGAACTAGTTATTGTCCATTGAAATCAAGCTTAAGTGAGCTTTTTAAAGTCACAGAGGTTCAAAATGTTCCAACTTGGACCGACTGCCGGAAAATTTTGCCACTGAAACTGTCTCCTCCAACAATCATCGGGAATGGTCGTTCACTCCCTGCATCACTGACTGATGCTGATGAAGTCTACAATATCTTGATCAATGTGGGGAAGATCCTACGTAATCTAGGACAACAAGATCAATGTGTTACCGTTGACCCCCCCCCACTACAAAAGTACAAAAGAGTACCCAAATGGAACAATGCGAATGCGAATTTCAGGGTTTTCGGCCTTTTTCTGTTCGGTATTTCGGTATTTTGTAAAATATGTACGGTATTTATATTCAAAATGCTGCTGTGATGGTAATATACCTATAAAACTTCGGCATTTCGGTATTTTACCTATGGAATCTAGGTATTATTTCGGTAACTCTTCCTGAAGAGTTTTCCAAAAATTGCCTGCGGCGCTAAACTATCTTCAAATTTAGAAATTTACTAGTACACCCCTGTTTCAAATACGTTTGGCACTTGCCCGCGCGTCCCCGTTGTATACTTATCCAACCGTCATAGTCCTTAAACAAGTGAAATCTTTGTTGTTTTGCTAAGTTTTTGTACTAACTTTAACGAATGTGATGGCAAAAAAATCTTAAAATCCCAGGCCTGGAACATGGCCATTTTCGGGGTGGGAAATGTCCGTTTTCGGGGTTGGGATTTGCCATGGAAAAGTGAAACAACTACAGGCCTGGTAAATGGCCATTTCCCAGGCCTGGGATTTCCAAATTTCGGGGTGTATAATGATGATTTTCCAGGCCTCATTTCCCCCAATGAAGTTAACTGAGAACTAAGTCAAAGATATCCATAAAAAGTAGCGTTTGAGGTACTTAGTTTTCATAAAAATATCAGTCCAAAACATGGTGTAAAATCGAAATTTTCTCCTGTCCCCGAAAACCACGGTTGCGACTCCTCCGTCACGAAAACCTCAGTTCCTCGATACTAATTGTACGTCGAAATTAAGTCATTCTTTTACCATATGCTGTGATCGGAAAATGTAAACTAAAACTACTACTACTACGTTTGAGTTACGACATTACGTCATTCAGATCCCGCATTCATTTGAAAGTCTCAGCAGGTAGTTATTAATGCTCAAAACTTATTTCAACAATATTTGTGCAGCTTAAACGCCTTATTTCCTCCATTAAGCGCCACCATACCACCCTCTTGTAAGCGCCGTAACTAAGGTTTAAGTTTCGAAATAAGCGCCGCACCTCCCAATGCGGCTGGAAAGTGAAGAATCTTCAATAGCAATTTCGTCCTAAAAACCCAGGCGAAGGAGAGCGATTTTCATATTGTTTTGCATATGTGTTGGAAAAAAAATTCTAGGAGAAAACACAGGATTTCCAGTCGTAAATCAAAGGAAAACCTAAATAATGTTATATTTTCTTTAAAAACACCAAAAATCTCGTTTTTCAATGAAAACGCCAACGGAGGAGTGCAAAATAGCGTTTTGAGCCCACTTTTCTATTTTCTATACTTCATTCTTTTAAAAACATTTAGCAGGGAAATATTTTTGGACTTACTTTGACACAATTTCAGTGGTTTATAGACTAGTTTTTGACGAATTTTAAGTAAAGATACTGAGTTTTGGCTTAAAATTACTGAATTTTGACTTAAAACCCCAGCGAAGGAGGGTCATTTTTCAGAATATTTTAGCATTTTGTGTTGGATAAAAATGATTCTAAGAGAAAGATAGGATTTCCAGTCGTAGATCAAAGGAAAAGCTAGAAGTTGTTATATATTTTTAAAAAACACCAAAAATCTCATTTTTTCAATAAAAACGCCAACGGGAGAGTGCAAAATAGCGCTTTGAGCCGATTTTTCTTTATTTTGTTATACTTTCTAATTCTTTTATAGTATTTTTAGCAGGAAAGTATTTTTGGACTCATTTTGACATCATTTCAGTGGTTTATAGACTAATTTTTGATGAATTTTAAGTAAAAATACTGAATTTTGACTTAAAATTACTGACTTTTGACTTAAAACCCCAGTGAAGGAGGGTCATTTTTCAGAATATTTTAGCATTTTGTGTTGGATAAAAATGATTCTAAGAGAAAGATAGAATTTCCAGTCGTAGATCAAAGGAAAAGCTAGAAAATATTATATTTTTTTCAAAAACGCCAAAAATCACGTTTTTTCATTAAAAACACCAACGGGGGAGTGCGAAATAGCGTTTTGAGCCGATTTTTCTTTATTTTGTTATATTTTCTTATTCTTTTATAGTATTTTTAGCAGGAAAGTATTTTTGGACTTATTTTGACATAATTTCAGTGGTTTATAGACTAGTTTTTGGCGAATTTTAAGAAAAAACATCGATTTTCGCCAAAATCCTCCGAGATGGAGTGCAAAAAAAAACTTTTTCGAGATTTTTGAATTTTTTTCTATTACCCTATTCTATTGACAGCATTTTGCATAAAAAATTAAATTCTAAAACCCTTTACTATGCTGAGAGTAAGCATTTTTCTAAAACAGGTAAACTCGAAAAAACACCACAACGGAGTGCAAACTCCAGCCTCGTTTGCAATTTTGTCCAGGATAGACTTTTTAAGACCCGGGTTTCCATAATCAGCATAAAATTTCCGTTCCAACGATGTATAACAACCCCATTCACCTTCTGGGTTAAGCAAAATTGCTATTTTGTGATTCTGCTCCCAGACTATCAGGATAAAAAGACAAAGATAAAGATCAAAAAGCATGTTTCCTAATCAACTCCAAAATCACTTCACGTTTTGCTCAATCCAAATAATTTACAAAATTCATAAATAACCAATGGTATGCTTATATACAAGTTGTGAAAAAATATATTTTAAGGTGCAGTACAAAATATACAAACATTTGAATCTAAAAAAATTAAAATACTGTTAGTGTATTGATGTGTACGTGCAAAGTTTTAAAGCATTAGTAATAAAAAATTACCCAAATCAAAAGATAATGTCAATTCTGACAGGTATTCAATTTGGTGTTCGCATGATTTCAAAAATGTTGATTTAATTTGGAGGCTTTAGCCGAAAACTGCTGATCCACCAAAATTGCCTGCCAAGATTGATACACGTTAGGCATATAATATATGTGTAAGAAAAATCAACCCCTAATTGTGTGAAAATCTTACCCCAGTAATCATGTAAGAAAATGCATAAGCTTTGGACGCAAAGATTTTGACATAAAGATTTTGATAACAATCTGCTAAAGTAATTCTAATGAATTATTAAAAAGTGTAAGCAAAGAAAACTTTTAAAAGTACCCTATTTTTATTATATAAACATATGTGATGTGTGCTACTAGAAATAAAGAATTGAAACAATAATTAAAACATTTTCTAAGAGTTTGTGTTTGTGATTTGAAAGAAGCTGAATAAAAATCCAGTCTCAAAACCCAATTCATTGATTAAAAACATATTGACTTTACCATTGAATTAATTTGCAATCAATAGGATCTAATCCATCTGAAACTTTTAAAAGAATACCCAAACCGTCATGATTAAAATCAATATAGCATAATTTTCGTACATGAAAGATAAGAAAATCAATGTGACCAAAAGAATGGTTGCAGTCATAGCATTTTGTATATCATCATATTTATAAGTCTTTTGGTTGAATTTGATTGCCAGACTTCTGCCATCTGTTTCTTTGTAAACAAAACGAGTGTTGAAAAACAACGACTTAATTGAATGCAATGAAAACCATAAAAATGTTGTAGTGACTATCTTTATTTCTTCTAATGTCATATTCTTTTGTCTGTTAAAAAACAAGACGTTTTAAAATGGCGATTATAGGACTGTGAGAATTTTTTTTTGATTTTAATTAGTGGACCTTGTACAAAAGTTGCTAAATATCCTAAAAACAGGTAAAAAAGTGAAATTTTTGATGGGGGACCCTTTTTAAGAGTCCCCCAGACCCCACTTTTGCGGGGCCCATAGCGCAAACCCACCTACAAAATAAGCTTGTAGCAACTTTTTCAAAACATAGGCATGTGACATACCAAATTGTCAGAAATTTCATGTAGATTCCAAAAGGGGTCAAAAATCAAGCAATTAAGAGTTTTGATTGTTTCTTTTTCAGCTTTTTGATTAAAATTTACAAAAACTTGCCAAAAATTGAACAAACTCCAGACTTAGACACGATGGCTCAATGACAAGTTTCTAAGTTTTATTCAAGTAACATTTTTTTAAATAGTATTGTTTTGTAGTTGTAACTTAATTAGGAATATAAAGTTTAAACTAATAGATAAGTATTATGTAGTATAGAAATTGGCAGATTGTTTCTATGTTGATGTTGACTTTTGGAGAGAATCTTTTCCCATCAAGGCAGTGAAATGCCTCTCAAATTTCATTTGCAAAGATTTCTTAGCAAAGCATTGGAACTACAGCACTCACTTTGGGGAATTTATCCAACCAAAGGAGAATGTCTCACTTTCATTGAAAGATTCCAGATTCAACAGACTGCCTGTGTGCTGCATCAGCTTGATCTATCTGATTAATGACATTGCTGCCTACCTTGAAAAGTATTCTGACATCATAAACAACATTGCCATCATTGAAAGAAGTTTTGCACAGATGGAAATCCTAAAACCAATTTTTGCTGCCATCTCTTTACTTGGTTAGTACTATTGGTAGTTTTAATCAAGCTTATTTTATAATGATGTGTTTTAACAATTGTATTTGCCATACTATGGCCACTGGTTGTTAATAATGTAATGTAATGTAATGTAAAGTCTTTTAGGCAGTATAGATGCTAATCAAAAATTAACCCCTGACATTTTTGATGTCATCCACTATTTTGCTCATAGAATGAGGCCATCATGTGGCTTACATGTCAAAATACATCCATGGTTAAGCTGAATAATTTATCTACCTGTTGCAAAAAGAACGAAATTTTGTGGCTTACTCAACTTAAATATATTAAAGCATGAAGTGTGAGTAAAATATGTGGCTGACAAAAAAGCCACAAAAAAGTACATTTAACAACGCAAAAGTATGTACTTTCGAGTCTAGAAGGTCCCATTCAGAGATCACTTTTCAATATCGTGTGGCTTACACTTAAAAAAAAAATAGAATTTTTGATCTGCAGCCACAATTTTGACTCAAATAACAAATTTTTTTTTTTAATCATATCTCCACGTTGAGGTCTATTACCCTGTGAAATCTCTATGGCTGACTCAAAAAATATGAAGAGTTATTCCAAAAAGTTGATTTTTGAGCATTTTTTACAATGTCACACTATTTTTGATTAGCATCTATATCATAACTTTCACTATTCATTTCTAGGCATCCATGTGATAATACCGTATCACGCATTGTTGATGAACACAGAGACAAATTATTCACTGATCTTGAAAAGCTTTTCTCAACTTTACAAAGAGCTGACAGAGATACAAGCTTCCTGTCTCCTCACATTGGACAGAGTCTTTACCTTTGTTTCTGAAGACACATTCCAAAATTCCCTTCCAAAGAAGAAATTTCTATTACAATCGCTGCAGGAAAACATCAACAAATATCCCAAAGAGATTGAGAAGATCATTCGCATTGCACTGGAGAAGTTTGCAGAAGGATTTCATCATCAGAAAGGAGCAATATTTGGGTTTGGTAAGAATGCAGATGACGAAAAAATGTATTCAAAATCTCGACAGCAACCTCTGATGAATTGGAGACGCTTGAAGCATATGTTGATGTCCACAATATAGGAGAAGAAAGAAATGTTGTTCTTGTTGCTTCAACTATGCTTGCACTGTTAGAGTTGGATCCAGAAATTTAGAGTCAGCTTCACGTAAGGTAGTCATAAAGTCTTCAACAGATGTTTTGTCAAAAGTTTCACCAGGAGAATTTAGGAAATACAAGGCACAATCTAAAGCAATTGAGTCCATTAAATTAAATTGGAATGAGAAGATGAGAAAGCTCCAGGAAAAAGGTTACAAAGAAAAGGATTTACTGAATGCAAAGAATGAAGAGAAACGGTTGAAAGATTTGCAGTTTTTAAAAAGTCAAGATATTCCTGGACCACATGCAAAGAAGATGTCATCAAATTCATGGAATCGTTTGAAGAGTGTAAAGAGAAGGTTGATCGTATGTACAGAGTAGTTAGATATGCCAAGGCTTGTTCAGGATTTGGTAATAACAAGGCAATGTACAGATTAAAGAAAAATGGAAAGAAGCTCAGCTCAGATGATTATCAGGATGGCTTAGAAAGATACTTTGATAGAGCGAAGGCAGCAAAAAGCATATCCATGGCTAATCTTAAAAACATCTTGTGTGCCCTAGAAGGTAAGAGAAAGAATATCTATCTAAATTCTGAAAATCATGATTATCATATCAGTTTCAAAGAAAACAAGCAACATGCTAAATGGACCTACCTGATGATGAAAGTTAGTTAGCAATGCGAAAAGAAAAATGAAAAAAATCAGTCAGAAAATATAGCATTTAGCAAAATACACAAAACAATAAATTCATCATTGATTGTTGATGGGGGGAGAGAGAAGGGTTGTAGGGAAAAAATAAATAGGAAGTTCTGGTCGCAAAAATCAGTTTTATTGACAATTGAAACATGCTTGATGGTGGGCATTGCTATTGATAATGTTTTTGAATGAAAAAACAACCAATTATATGGAAAAGTCTAATGAAAATCTAGAAAAACGGCGATTTCCGGCATATTTCAGGCATTTTCCGCCGGAAAAAAATTTTCTTAAAAATCGGACTCGGCCATGTTTTGAGCATTGTTAATACGCATCTTTGAGCAAAAAATCAGAAAAAAATAATGATAAAATCTCGAGAAAATGCCAAAAAACCAGTTTTTCCGGCATATTTCAGGCATTTTCGGCCGGAAATGAATTTTTTCGAAAATCAGGCTCCGTCACAATTTAGGTATTAACATTTTGCATCAGTGTGCAAAATTTCATGAAAAAATATGAAGTACAGCTCAAGAAATTCAAGAAATACCGTTTTTCTTCGGCGAAAATCGGCTGTTCCGGCGATTTTTAGAAAGTCCGCTTCAAAATCAATTCTATTGAAAATTGAAACATGCTTGATGGTGGGCATTGCTATTAATAATCTTTTTGAATGAAAAAACAACCAATTATATGGAAAAGTCCAATGAAAATCCAGAAAAACGGCGATTTCCGGAATATTTCCGGCATTTTCGGCCGGAAAAAATTTTTTCTCAAAAATCGGACTAGGCCATGTTTTGGGCATTGTTAATACGCATGTTTGAGCAAAAAATCAGAAAAAACTAATGATGAAATCTCGAGAAAATGCCGAAAAACCAGTTTTTCCGGCATATTTCCGCCATTTTCGGCCGGAAAATTTTTTTTTTCGAAAATCGGGCTCCGTCACATTTTGGGCATTGTCATTTTGCATCATTGTGCAAAAAATTAGAAAAAACTAATGAGCCGATCCCGAGAAAAGCTGGCAACAGACGAACGAACGGACGAACGAACGAACGGACAAGGGTCAATTTAAAGGACTACCTTAGGTAGGTCCAAAAATAATAAGTAAGAAAGTCAGGAGTGTACTGGACTAAGTTTGTTTACTCTACCATGGATAATCAGCATTTGTTTCAATACAGATCGATCAACCTGAAGATCAGGCAGCCGCTATTGAAGGACAATCTAAAGATACTGAACGTGAGTCCTATCCTAGGGAAAACGAATACACTCCTGGAATGCATGTAGCAGCTGCATGGCTAAAGGAGGATAGCACAGAATATACATGGTATTTAGCTGAGTTGGGTTGCAATGGAGCATTTTTTCATCCTTTTTCCAGTTCACTTTTCATTCATAGGTGTGATAGATTCAGTTGACAATGATTGCTTGAAAGTTTCTTATTTCTCAAGAAAGGACATAAGCTGGTAGCCAATGGACATTCCCAAAGGAAGCAGACATTCAAAATACAAAGTATGAACAAAATTATTAAAAAGGTGGAAAAGGTTGCTTACCAGTGCACCGTTAGAATTAGATGCCTCATACCAAAACAGCTTGCAGATGATATAACAAGAAAATTGAACATTTTCAAACAATAGATGATTTTATTTTTCACCAGTTTCACCGCTATATAATAGTACATTTAGTGATATTTAATGTATTGTATGTAAATAAATTTTCAAGCTCAAAGTATACGTGTTCTTTAAGATAAATTTTATGATTTTACATTATTTTTCATAAAAAAACTGTCAAAAAAGAGCCATTACTTTTTCTAGCTTGATTTTTGACCCCTAGTTGTGATGTTTGTTGGAATCTACATGAAATTTCTGACAATTTGCTATGTCACATGCCTATGTTTTGAAAAAGTTGCTACAAACCTATTTTCTAGACGGGTTTGTGCTATGGGCCCCGCAAAAGTGGGGTCCAGGGGACCCTTATGAAGGGTTCCCCATCAAAAATTTCACTTTCTTACCTGATTTTAGGGTATTTAGCAACTTTTGTATATGGCCCACAAAAAAATTATGTCATAGTCCCTCCCCTGTTATAAGCCTACCTGGTAATTTAAATACCTTTTTTAGAAGGCATAGAACATAAAAATATGGGTTGATATCGTTTTGGAATTAGGCGAGATTTCTGTCATACTTTCAAACAGCCAAAATAATCCTGGGTCGGTCGGTCAGTAGCTAAAATTGGAACCTTTTCTTACTTTTCCCACCAAAAACCTCAATTTTTGAAATCCTTCATTCTTAGAGCAATCGCACAATCTAGCAATACCTTTTTATGGTTAGCTATTTCATATAAAAAGGCACCAAAATTTTGGCCATCCCGTTGGCTAAAAGTAAAAACATAAAAAAAAATGATAAAAATTAACAGAAGCATTTTTTATTTTTGTTAAAAATTTATTATAAGACGTTTCGATGCTCTCCGAGCATCATCCTCAGTTAAAATGAGGATTTTTACAGTTTTAACTGAGGATGATGCTCGGAGAGCATCGAAACGTCTTATAATAAATTTTTAACAAAAATAAAAAATGCTTCTGTTAATTTTTATCATTAAGTTTCTGGCCCGATTGAACATATTTTTACATAAAAAAAAATGTCCAGAGTAAGAGCACAGAATGTACATTTATGTTTTTTTTTTCAGCCAATGCAATGGGATGGTTTGTTTGTTTGTTTGTTGGGACCTTTTGCGAAGCAAATTTACGAGCAAAGCAGTTTTGCTAACCGTGAGATTGGGTAACTTGCATCAGTGGAGGCAAACATGCATAGCCCTCAAATGAATGACCTGTCTGGTCATTAAAATACAACTACGCGGCTCTGCTCGCAGCTCTACTCTACCATTTTTGTTTTGATTTAACTTTATATTTTAATGACCAGCCAAGTCTTTCATTTGAGGGCTATGCATGTTAGCCTCCATCAGTCGAGGATTATGCCCTAAATAAGAGAATACCCAAGTTAGAGGATTACCTTATTTGGGAGATTTTCAGTCTCTTATTTAAGAGAACGTTACCTAAACTAGGAGAATTCTGTACGTTTCACAAATTTACTTCAGAGCAGACTATTTGCGCAATATGAAAACAAGATCACGTGAAAGATCACGTTTCCGTGATTCCAATGAGCCAAAAACCAAAGTAAAATACCTTTTCATTCTTTTTCAAACTTCGAAAAACCATAAATAGCCTCATTTGCATGTGTTGACGTAATTTTTAAAATAATGAAGAAACACCCTCTACCTTCAAACCCGTTTTTTCTCAAACCCCCCTTATTTAGGAGAGACAAGAGTGACTCACTTTCTGTTTGACCCGCGTTTTGACCGCGCTTAAACGCGTTTCTTAAATATGGCCCGATCTATATTATTACTTTTCACAAAATTCTCATGATGTAGATCGACCTTTAGATTGATAGACCCTGCCCTAACCATCCTAGGTCCACAAAACAAAAGCAGAACTCAACCAAATTTTGCTAGAAGGGAGAAAAAAACGTGCTGAGTCGATCTATGAAGTTCAAAACTTGCGCAAAAATGATGAGAAGGCCAAAAATTAACGAAGAAAGAAAAGTCTCCTAGTTAAGAGAAAGAAATCTCCTACTTAAGAGACCTTCTCTTAAATGGGTATATCTCTTATTTAGGGCATAATCCTCGACTGTCCATTGATGCAAGTTACCCAATCTCACTCACGGTACATTGTGTGCATGTACCTTTAACTTCTCTATCCCAAGCAAAAATTTGCTATATACATCGCACCTTCAAACCCGTACTTTGTCAAAATGACCTTGAATAGTTTTGCTTGAAGCCACAAAAATTTTCAAGGCACCATTTCCACGTTGGGTCTGTGGACACGGACACAGCAAGACTAGACAAAAAAACTTCCAAACAAAACAAGACAAAGACAGGTCACAGCAGTTAAGAAAGGAACACGTGGCACTGCACTTACACTTAAAGATAAAATCATAAGATATGTATGAAAAAAGAAGAGAAAGAGACAAGAGGAGACGTAAAAGGAGGTGGAGATGCTGAGATAATCCTTAATCTTTCGAGATTTAGCTTCGGCGCAACTTTGTCTACCATCTTTTTTGTTTACATTTTGCGCACTAGCTTGAGTAGCGTTTTCCGATTCCTGGGGCTAAACATGTAAACAAAAGTTCAAAAACGAAAGTGAAAGTTTTAAAAGCTGTTATATTTTTTTTCACATAAAAATTTAACATTCCAATGTTGGCTGGCAGCTTTTTATCTGAATTTTAGTTTGTTTTCCGAGTAAGAAGAGAAAACTTCAAAAAAAATTTTTTTGATCGATATTATTTAACTGGAAAATCATGCTCACCACCGTCGTAAAATTAAATTACTTGCTTTTTATTGCGTCTCAGTTGATCTGTTTTGCATTGGGAAATTTGTACTTGCCAACAATTTTATGGGATTCTAGAAATTTTCTGTAAGTATAAACCTTCTAAATGGTAAAAACTTAATGTCAGAAAACTAGTCTAGGTAAATGAGAACGATTTACGAGCAGGCCGAAAATCAGCAAAACCCTAAGAAGAAATTAAAAAAGGCCACTCCTCAATTAAGAACATTTTGACCCTCAGATTTAAGAAGTGTAAGAGTGAAATGCTGATTCTTAGCCCTAAGTAAAGAAATTAGTGTATTATTGAATGACCTGTTTTATAATCATTTTGCATTTTATCAACCGAAGGTTTGGCTGCGAAGACTTGACAATCTATGTTAAAAACACAGACAGTATAATGTTTGCATGCCCTTCCAAGTTTTTATATTCAAGACGTGAGGGACAAATAGTTGATTCTGTAACATTTGAAGCTATGTATGGAGTTGAGGAAAATGATGTTGAAAAATTCAATACTTGCAATGCAACCGGTAAGGCTGGCCCAGTCCCTTCTTGTTCAGTCCTCTGTGCAATTCTGATAGCACTGTATGTATCACGTTCATCAGAAAGAGCTTCAAGCAGCCGCGGGATTGCAAGTGGCTCGTCTCGTATGAGACTAGGTTTTAACCAACTATAGTGGCACCAGTTATTGCAGATTATGATCAATTTTGCGAATAAATTGCTTTAAGAGGATGAATCTTTGCAGCGACTTACGTATTTTTGCGAGATTTTTTTTCGCTCTACATGGACTCCCCATTGTCACACCCCTGTGTCACAGACCTGCTGGGAACCCAGCCCCACACTAAAAAATTTCGTCCCCGGTGGACAAAATACCCCACAAGTTCAGCTCCACTGGGAAATTGACTTCGATTTCATCCCCATTCGAAATTCAATGCAAATATTTGCTGCGCGAAACCATCCCCACTGAATATTTTACGCTCTGGAACCATGGAATTTCTATCCCCATTGGGATTTCGATAGAAATTCTTATCCCTACTATGGAAAAAAGTTCCACCGGGACTGTGAGCCATGGGTGTATTGTCAATTGACAGGAAATGGAATTTGCTTTGCTTATATTGACGCATCTATGTAATTTTCCTTTTAGGATTGACACCATTTCACACATGCGATTATGAAAATAAAGCCACCTTACCGTTCTACTCAATTAGCATTTCAAAGTTATCACAACCATTCAGTTTTGACGATAAGGCTAAAACAGTTTATATTTTCAGTAAGTTTTCTGATATCTTATTACTTGAATAAAGCTAGAAGAAGATATAGATGAAAATCCTTTCCAATCCAGCGCAGTTTGAAGGAAATTTGACGTCAGTCGTGCTAAAACTGACAGGGATTTCAGCGGAGAGCGTGGTTGCTCGTTGGAAGTTTAGGCTGACTTGGGAGGTTTTTTTGTCTCTTTTTGTGTGGCGTCTAAATGAACGTACTGATCTGAGGAGTCTTTTAAACACCAGGCTAATGTACACCGAAGGCTAATATACGCAAACCGAAAAAGAAGCACAAAATCCCCTTAAGTTGTGCATTTGACGCTAATTTGATTTTCAAGGGGAATTGGATTTTCATCATATAAGGGAGCGTCGTTTATGAGAGTTTCTGGTTGACGGTGGTTTTCAATATTATCGAACAATGTATCGTATCGAATAGTAAAACATCGAATTAGAGAGCTTCAACAATATTTTGAGTTTATGCGCTTTCACATTCACAATTTCTTGTCTAGGTACATCATTTCAAACAAGAGATATGCTGAGCAATAAGATCAACGGAAGTTGTGCTCCCCAGTCAGGTTATTTTCCATTGAAGTTGAAAATTCATAAATGTGCAGATAACGATAAAGAATGCGAGGCAAAGATTTGCGACACAATGGAATGTTTTGTAAAAGGTTCGTATTTTAAATTTATCGCGAGTGCAAAGGTTTTCAGCAAAATATTTTCTATAATGTGAGATATGTCTGATAAATCTACCAAGTCTTCTGTTACACCTCCACAGAGCCGAAGACATTTCATTCTTACTGGAAGTTTTTCTAAAGTCTGGTCCGCCTTTTTCCAGACACACTGTATTGTTTTTAGAATACACATTAAAATATTTGGGCTGCAATTACTAAAATTCAAAACCTATCCTATCCTTCACTTTATCCCAAGCTAAAAAATCCAACCAGCGTTACTGAGACAGGAGTGCATTTAAATGGAAATATCACCCAGCATCTGTGTTTTAACGAGTACATGAAAATATTCAATACTGAAACAGAATTCGCAAAAACTAGCTCAGATGGCACACAACGTTGTTTTAACGTTTGTCTAACGTACAAAACGTCCATATTACGTTAGATGAACGTTGACGTTGAAACAGCGTTGTGTGCCAGCTGGGAGCTTTTTTTAAGCAAATTGAACGACAAAGAAATAAACTTTCATCTTTAGATTGTGGGATGTTTACTGCATGGCAAAAAGAAGATACGTTCCTTTGGAATGGTACATGTCTTCAGAAAGAGACAAGACAATGTGTTCAACCTGGTTTTCCATGCCATGAAGAAACCGAAAGACTTGTACCAGCAGATGAAGTGAATTGCACAAATTACAGAGAAGGTGAGTCACAATCAAGTTTAGGGGGTTTATTTAGTAATCAATAATTTCGTTAAATTTATCTTTAGTGAAACTTTAAGAGGCCCCCAGCGGTTTTCATGATGGCGTGATTGGTGTTTTTTCCAGTTCGTGATTTCGTGATTGAAGATTTTAAAGTGCGTGATTGCGTGATTGAAGATTTTAAAGTGCGTGATTGCGTGATCGGAGGAACCAACGTTATCAACGTGATCCCGATGGATTTGGGAATTTTTTTTTCACGCGATTACGTGATTTCAAAGGTAACTGGGGGGCCTCCTCAAGATAATTGAGGAATTGTTGATTTGTTTTTTTTCTGCGACGAAGTGAATAAGGATATAAAGACTTTCGCAAGATAAAAAAACATTTTAATGCATAAACTTTCGTGAATTCGATGGAATTAAAATCTTTGGAAAATTTTTGGGCCGACGAAGATTGAATTAGAGAGAGTCAACTATATAAATAAACATAGTCGTCAACAAAACAATGATTAATCAATTATCTTTTTAGAATGTCCAACAATTTCGACATCATCAATTTCACCAACACCATCTTCCATCACCAAAGATGCCAGCAGTATATCACAATCAGAATGTCAACAATGCTCACCTTGTCCTTCAACTTCTTATACTCAACCAAATGCAAGTCAGGAGCTGTCTGTAACAACAGTTACGGAAACTATGAATCAAACCATTGTATCAACTGTTGTCAACCCTGAAGCATCTATTAGTGTCAGTGTTCGAATCTCAACCCTTACAGTTGCAGAGACTGTCAGGGTGACGGAGACGGCCTCTTGTAATAACTTGTGTACACGTAAGTAGCTTAGACGACAAATTTTAACCATCATCAAAAATTAGCGTAGGCAGGAGGGGCGGAAAATTTGTGTAGGAGAGCAGATCTTTATGACATTGTAATTGTCTATTCATAATATAAAAATATAATTACAGTGTCATAAAAATCTGCTCCTCCTACATAAATTTTGCGCCCCTCCTGTCTACGCTACTGATCTCTTAGATATTATCTGATTTAGCAAACTTCGTACTTTTCAAATGAACGTGTTTTTTCGAAGAAGAATTCTGGACAAAGAATAAACTTTATTACTTGGTAAATAAATAGCAACATAGCAATAACGAGATGAAAAACTGTACTTATTTTTTCTCTTTTAGAAACACCGGGCAATCCAACTGGATCACAAAGTAATTTGGTTTTTAAAAACTCGTTTCCAATAAGAGTTGTTTTTCTCCATTAAGTAAGCAGGTCTCAAGTTTTTTGTACAGTTTACGCGAGATTGACTTATGCAAAGGATGTATCACTGTATAACTGTAGAACTAGAACTCAAGTTTTTACAATTTCGGAAAGGAAAATTTTTTAGGCAATCTAAAGTCTGTCTCAATATAATTTGCAGCGGAGACAAAAAAGACTATATGATTAAATTCGAATTAGATAGCGGTTATGTGCTTGCTGAAAAGACAAACAGGAGTGGAATATTATCAAAAAGAAAAAAATTCAAAAAAGATCAAACCATCATAATTAATGAAGAAAAAGAAGATCAACTTCTTCAATAATTGTTCTACAATTATCATTTCCACACGAGTGATTCTTTGATCTTAGAGCATCATCAATGTAAAAAAATTTTCAAAAGAGTTCATTCAATGGAAAGAGATATAGCCCAAAGTTTATCACTGATTGACTTCAAAAACCACCGAAAAACAACAAAGAAGAGCCCTTTTTTAAGTCAACCATGGCAAACTTTTGAGCTGTATTTTTTGACTGAATAAACTTTTTTTGAATATTTTTTTCGCATTAATGACGTTCTAAGATTAAAGGATCTCTGATACAAAAATGAAGATCATAACATTAATTTACCAAAAAATTGATTTTCTTCTTCTTCATTTTTCATCTTCATTGTTCCATATTTTAAAAATTTTTCTTTTTTGATAGTATTCCACTCTGGGCTATCTTTTTCACGAGCACAAAACCTCTATCTAATTCGAATTCTATCAAAAGTTACAGCCTTTTTTATCTTATTTTGAGACAGACTTTAACACACGATCTAATGGCAAAATAATAGCGGTGGTATTAGAAAATTCAGCAAGTCCATCCAAGATACCGAAATCTGGTTTGGTTATAAAGAAAGAATGCGTATTGTTCATACAAACGTCATGAGAAATAATAGTCAAGACTTTCTCTACGGAACCTTGCTAGTGCTGGCTTATAACCTAACCAATGTGTCTGCCAAAGGGGACTCAGAAGGGAACCTTTCTTTTTCTTTTTCAGAGGAATACATCACACATGATGTACCATACGATGATAAATTCTACATTACTGTCATTTCTGGCATCATTGGTGCAATGTTGGTTGGTGTGTTTGTTTTGCATGCTTGTTTGGTGTACAGAAAAGGAAATAAAATCAAACAACATAAAGGTTAGATATTCAAGACAGTTCTAAATAAGTAAAACGCTTTAAGGCTAGTAGAGACATCGTGATACAGTGGTCACCAACCTTGATTCTTGAACGGGAGCTCAAGGCTAGATTCCTACTCATAGTTGTTTACTTGGAGAGTGAAAGATACTCCACTCGAGTCAACCCATGGCGTCTTCTAAATTCAAGGCCTAGCAAGCGTGCTTTGACGTCAAAATCCTGTGGACCTAGTCATGGCGGTTGCTGATGGGACACTTAATCGCGTTTTACTACTAGCTGCTGAACAGCCAGCCTTCTCTAATAAACAAGTAAAAGTGGGAGAGAAGGGGAGCGGTGTTAAACTCTAACTCGTAACCAGTCCCTTGACTCGTTTTTTGATGATTCTAATAGCGTTCATGAAACGTCCATCAGTGAAATCAAAGAGTGATGCATAGCAAGGGACTTTCGGTACGAGATAAGCCGTCATCAATAAGATCTAAACAAAGTTCACACATTTGCATTGTTGAGATCTATATTACGTTGGCAAATCTTCTTAACACTCTATACTGTAGACATAAATCTATAGGTGCACTCGCGAAAAAAATCCCAACTAAATTTTGTAGACTAACTCATCTGCGAAATAAATCAGGAAGAAATCATGCAAAATATATGCTTCTTTTTCTTTAGTTATTGAGGTCAAAGAATACAAAAGTGAAACAAAAGTCACCTCAACTGGTACGTTGACCTTTTATTACATTTTTTATTAGATGATCGTCCGTTGCAAAGATAGCAAAGGCGGGAAAATATAGGTGGGCGGAGTTAACAGCCGTAATGGCGGTACAGTATACGGGAAAGAATCGGCGCTAGAGATTCGAAAAAAGGACAGGCAAGCTCTAACGGTTTAAAACTATCTTCGGCTTTTTGCTTTTTTCTTAGATAGTGATTTGTGATAGACTATACTTTTACTTGCACAGAACTAAAATACTTGACAAATTGAAAGATTTACAAAATAATAACTTGATTTATAAATTACAAGTAGTTTATCTATAACGAAATTTGATAGTTTACAAGATCAAGTAAAAAGTCTCCTTGATATCTCTTGTGAAGAAAAAACTCCAATTATAAGGCAGTTTGGGTGAAGCCCTAGGGTGGAGTTATTTGTAGTGGTCGTATATTGGAAGTATCAGTTTCAAGTGAAAAGTTTAAAGTCAAAATTTATATAGAATGATAAAAAAATATAGATGAAAAAGCTCGATAAATCGAGAATAGCAACTACACCAAATAATTTATATATTTTCCTGTTTTCGAATTTGATCATCACTTATGAGAGCATCAGCTGTTTTAGTTTTGAGATAACGTGACTCCAAATATTTTTTGGCATGATGCATGATCGCGCAAAAAATTGATGCCTGATTTGTGATATGTTTCGCTCTATTTGTGATTTTCGTAATCGTGATGAGAGCAAAAATTCAGCATAATGACGTGACGAATGGTGCCACTCTTTATCTTTAATGAAGGGACTGAAGCAAATATTGGACCGACAAATAATATTTAGTTTTAAAAATTTATTCATGGAAAAATAAAAATAAAATTTAAAATATTAAGTTAAAGTGAAAACGAAGGAAATATGATTCTGCTAATTTGCACGTCGCCCGGATCGATAATTCGATTTGAGTCGATTTTTCTTGAGAATGTTTTTAGCATTCGTGGTACGTAATCTGAAGTTTGCCACTATGTTATTGATAGTCATTTTGACGTCTGTGTAAAATCTGTACGGTGTGAGGACGAAGTGGACGATTTGCTGATACATTTTTATAATGTCTTTCACAAAACCAATCCTTTTGATTAAATCTGTGATGTGTTGTTTACTATAGGGTTGCTCTGGCGCATGCGCGTTTCTTTTCTGTATATGTTTCGGTCTGTGCCTCTTTAAAATCTTCTGAGCATTATCTTTTCTCGTGTTGAAAGAATTTAAAACACTTTTTAGAGTTTGAAAAACAGTCACATAAACTCTGTATGGGAGAAAGAACAGATTCACAAAAAAGAACACAGTTGCGACTAAGTTACCGATCAAATTTTTCAATCTGATATTGCCGTTTTTCTTGGTGATTTTTCTTTGCGGTGGTTGTGAAGGTTCCCCAATGAAAACCAAATCTGGAGAATAAACTGTTCTCGATTTTGGTGAGGTAATGAGATTTGAAGAATCGGTGCCGTCAATCAGCTCCATATCATTTGTAACACGTTTTCGTCCAAGCATTCTAAACTTCGCACCAAAGTTTAGAATGTTGTCCGTCAGCCCAATCAAAGTCTTCTTGACTCTGCAAACAAAGTCTTTACATTCTACATATACACGATATGGTAGCATGATCGTATCGATGACCGCGTTCAAATCCTCTAACAAGTCAGATTTGATCGAATCAATCCAACCAATTTCTTTACGCTTCTTGAAAGGAATGCATTTATCTGTCAGGATATCATTATTCGCAACCTTTGATTTGCGGCGAGTGGATTTCCTTGAGACACGATCCTGTGTCTGATAAGAGATTTTATCAGTGGGATTAATATTATCGGCAGAGTAACGAGGATTGATTCCATATGAGTCTTTCTTGTATGACTTCCCTTTAAAAGAGTTCTTCTTTTGTCGTTCTATTTTAATTGCCCGCTCCATTATCTCATCGAATGGGTTTACACTCGGGACGGTTTCTGTTACAGATGGTCGATGCGGGACGATCTCCATGGTTAGTTTATTATTTTTCTGTTTGTAGTGCTGCTTTATCATGTGTTGTTCAGAGGGTGTATTAAATATTTCCCCGCTAATTGCATTGATTTGATTAGCTTTCAAAGGGGCGATTTGGGAGTCTTGTATGTCAAGACTCGCACCACCGCTTTTCCCTAACTGCACGGAAAGACTTTGTTGGACTTTATCCACTAATCCATCATCAAGGGTGTTTGATTGGTTTTCAACTGGTACATTTAGATATATGCTAGATGCGCATCTAGAGGTAGGAGGTGTGAAAAATTCGTCGTCACAGTTCGAGATAGTGTGTTCGCCAGAGTTGAATTTATCACCAGATGTTGGCCCGATAACATCGGCAATATGATTCAATGAAATATCCTATATTGGAAATGAAGAAGAATTGTGAGAACAGAGTCAATATTTTGGAGAGCCCCGCTAACAATAAGGTTTTTACTGACCCAATATATCCCGTATCCCACCTCGAGACGTCCGTGCAACTGACTTATCCCGTTGAAGTCCCTATTTTATTATGAAATTACTTCCCTGGTAAAAATTCTTGAAAAGTTCTTGAAAAGATCTTATCAAGAAACTTTGCTTATTCTTTTTCAGTTTCTTACTACGAACGTGCCAAGATCTTTTAAGATCTTTAACGATCTGATAAGACTTTTTTATAAGTTTTGAATAAGATTCTTGTCCCTTACAGTGATTCAAGATCTTGACGGAATCTTAAGTAAAAATAAGTCTACGACCGCAGTTCCACCCGAAGGTAGGGGAGTGTGCCACTCTTTCTCCCTGGATTGCTCCACTTACCCTTGATCCTTCTCTTAATTGCTGAGCATCAAGCAGAGAGGTATCAAGTACCATTTTGGGACTCTTTGGTATGACCCGGCTGGGGGTTGAACCCACAACCTTGCGCACCGTAGGCGGATGCTCTACCACTGCACTACGGTCGCTGACGGAATCTTACTACTATTCCCCTTCAGTTATTGAATAAGAGCCGAAAGCTTCGCTCGAGTGACAGCATTCAACTGATGACCTCGTGAATACTTCCCATTAATCATCCAAGCATTAATACAGTCAATGATAACAAACACACAAAAGAAAAACCACTTACCGTATTTCGAAGCTGACCAAAAACTGATTCGTAAATACTATCCTAAGAGATTGCTCTCCTTGAGTCTAAAGACTCCTTCTTATGAAAAACAATCATAACCAGAAATTTACGTGTTTTTAAGATTCTTAACCCGAACTTGATAAGAACCACTAAAAATCTTAAAGCTTCTTTGCACATAATAGTTAGTTAAGATTTGGAAAGTCTCTTTATAAAAACTTTATAAGTTACGCAAAGAATCTTAAAATAATTTATGGCTCAAGATTTCGTAAGATTCTGCTTAAGAACTTAATAAGAAATAATAAATTTTCTTACTATAAATATGCGGAAAGAATCTTGACAATTCTTACAATTTATTTACAAGATCTCTAAAGATCTTTTTGTTGGAAGAAATTTTCAAGATTGCCTAAGAATCGTTGTAAGATCTTACAAAGATTTTTAAAGATTCTTACTTATTAAAGATCTTGAAAGATCTTCAACGATATTTTCAGATCTTATCAAGAATTTTTACCAGGGTAAGTAATAATTAGTTTTGAATCGGTTTGGAAAGTGATATACGTTACAAGAAATGAAAGCTAGAGAATATGGTTACGAAAAAGTCACAAATAAGTAAGAGTTGATATTAGGTTTGATCGCGGCTATTGTATTAGAAGAGTTTCGAGGTTTTCTTTGATGTCAGTGTAGATCAATAACAAACAGATAAAGAGAAAGTGATGCATAAGAATAGAAAAAGAGCTGGAGTAACTAACCTGGCATGAACAAGTTTGCTCAAATGATTGATGCTGCGAAGTGTTCATAATTCTTGTCCTTCGAAGCACAGTAGAATCAAAATGTATTGATTGACCAAAAGCTTATAAAAATACAACAAAACTAGAGACGATGTCTGGATGTGACTGCCAAATAAGAGAAACTTCTAGTTATGAATGAAGCTAAACAAAAGCGATGTCGTTTTTGAAAAGATCAGAAACTGACGTCAGTTTTTCTTTTTGATTTGATTTGACGTCACACTGTGACAAAAAAATATTTATACCATGGCATTTAGTTTGAAAACTGTAGCCTCACTTTCGCAATGAAAACCAAAGAAACCAATAAAATAAGCACGAATAGTCCTATTCCCCTGTGAATACTTAAGCAAATTGGTACCGGTTATATGCAATCCGTAAAGAATATCAACCCTGAGAAAGGATTCAAAACACGAAAATCAACCATCTTCTCAACCTCGTTCCCTGCGTATTGTCAGCTTTTGATGCTTACTGATAGCGCTAGATAATACCCTGGCATTGGCTGGTTTTCGAGCGCGAATGATTACGTAATTCAAAAACAAAACGTCAGATTTCATTTGTTCCTGGGTTTGAAACCATTGCATTGCAGTGCAACTTTGTAACGTCAATTTTTTTTATGACGTATTGTTTTGAGAAGTTCCCCCTCTGAGAGGGGGAACTCGCATCAGCCAACACCAGGGTATTCTCTGGCGTCCATAAGTAACGTAAATAAAGCCTGGGATACACGGGGACGAGGTTGCCATCTTCTTCCTCAAAAGTTACGGATTTCCTGGCAAATTCACGCCCCTTCTCACAGACCCGGTGGGACTCCCTCCCAATGGAAAATTTGGCCAAAATATCGTCCCCGTGGAAAAATCTACTCGAATTTTTGTCCCCGCTGAAAATAATCAAATTAACAAATCAAATTTTTTCCTCCCTACTGAATTTTCTGACTTGAAAACAATCGAATACAAATCCCCAGTCATAAAAAAATGGGAATATCAATCCCAATCGAGTTTCCGTTCTGTTATTTCTGTCCCAACTGGTTGAAAAAGTGCTAGCGGGTCTGTAAGAAGGGGGAGAAAATTTGGACACATTTGTAGAAGATGAACTAATGTTAGCGAGAAAAACAAAAAAAGGTTCTAAAAACGTCAATTCCTCCTCTTAAGACTCGATTTTCGATTCTATATCACATGTCTTATATTATTTCTTCAGAACACACATCAACATCTGGACCAACCAATGGCAAGTACACACGTCTCGAGGAAGGTGCTAATCCCAACGCTTGATGTCTGATACCGTTGGCGCGTGAATTCTATTGGACTTATCATATGAACAAAAACGAACGTGATATTGAAATAGTCCGTGTAATCAGGCCCTTCCAAATGATGAGGGAAGAGAAACGAAAGTATTCCTATGAGTCAAGACTCACTTTCTACGCTGTGCAGTTGGATTAATCAAACGTAATTTTTACCCAGTATTAGAAAAATTTTAACCTATAGGTAAACCAAGTTCAGCTGGACTAATCGTTATTTTTTCTCACTCTTAATTCTTTTTGGTGAGATTGTTTAACCTGGGCG
This sequence comes from Clytia hemisphaerica, assembly GCF_902728285.1. NCBI lineage: Eukaryota > Metazoa > Cnidaria > Hydrozoa > Leptothecata > Clytiidae > Clytia > Clytia hemisphaerica. The sequence continues at coordinate 103,737 of NW_027104593.1, forward strand.
ATATTATCGACTTCGGATTCCTGCTATATCAGCTATATTATTTCACATCGAGGTTAATTTGTATGTCTGGGGTTCCTGGAACGATTTCAGGATAAAAGCTTTTTTTCTTCTTTATTTTTCATTTTCATTTTTAAATATTTTTGTAAATATTTTTGTCAAAATATCATAGTGGTGCCGAAGTGCAAGTCAAAAAAATAATTCTTACACAATTGAAAAGAATGGACTCTAATTCGCCGTTCGACTACTCCCTGAGAAAGAACGAACCCCTCACACGATGGGCAACGATATAACGTAGCTGAGGCTCGACATTCGTTACGACATGTTATGCATGATCAATTTAGAGGAGAGTTTTCATACGAATTTTTTTTCTGAAGAGACGTGACTACTTGAACTGAAAAACGTTCGTAGGCACATACTTTCAGAAAATCTATTTCCATGTGATGAATTTCTGTCACGACGGAATAAATAAGGAAAAATACACTTGAGCGAACAGTTAAGTGGAATTTGAGATCCTTAAAACTATCAAATTCTACAAGTAGGTTCTTCAAAACCGTCAAAGGGCATAATACTGTAAATACTCCCTCGAATCAATACTTATGGACAAAGACGCCTGAGACAATTTTAAGATCTTTCAAAAAGAAATTGCCTTGAGTAAAAATAAAGAAAAGCCTGATTTAAGATCATCACTTTTCCAATAATCTGAGATCTAACGTCTGAGATAGGTAGTTTTGAACAGGGGGAAATAGGGATAAGAAAAGGACTTTTTCAGGTCAGCAAAATTGCCAAAAAATATTTTTTGAAATGTTAGTTCTTCATTATTTTTGAGGAAAAGATTATTAGAGTTTTTTTCTTCACGGAAAAAGAGGAGAAAGAAGATGTTGTGGAAATTCAAATCCAATCATCGCCCCAAAACGAGTCTTGTAATTTCTTTCATATCAAAATACTGTTCATTATTGAGAAGCGAATTAATTGGTGTAACAATCAACCAATCTCATAGAAAACATCAAAAAAAATCCATTTTAAGTTATATTTGTAGCAAAATTTCGAAATAAGGAAAAGGGAAATTTTCTACCAATATAGTTTTAAATTTACGGAGGTAAACGATTCTGTTTAAGCATGAATATATATGTAAATAAGTTTAGACGGTACTTCCTTCTATTTTGCACAGAATACAATCTGTAATACAATCATCCATCATTGGTAGTATAGAAAAGAAACTGGAGAAATAGTTAATACTCTATCGTGAAGACGAATCCATCAAAGAGAGAAATCGGAGACAGTGTTGCTATTGGAAACAAACCAAACCAAAAGTTTCTTAATAAGATTAATTCTATCAATAGGACATTTTTTTGAAACAATTTTTAAAACATTTACGACATCTTGAATAGTTCCAAATAAGTCTGGTTGGAAAGCGAATTCACTGTTAAAATATGAGGATTGGACCAACATTAAAGCAAGTTCTTAAGATTTTTTCGATATACTATCAGTCTACAAGAAATCATTTTTAATCGTCTAGTCTGCATAGTGTACTTCTTCATTTCTATAATTATTGTATTTCAAGACTTCTGATTGAGGCTTTCGAACATTATGGAAATAAAAATTGAACCAAAACTCGATTTAAATTATATCAAATCATATCTTGGTATACTGAAAATTGTTGAGTTTGTAAGTATTGCATTTCTTTTATAGTGTGTCGCATTTTTTGAAATTTAAACCCGACCATTTTCTTCAGACTGAACTTGGTAGAACGTTGGCAGTGAATTGTGTCACTTTGTAGGACACCCCTTAGATCAGGGCAAATTTTTGATATTATTGACAAAAATCGATTAACTAAAAATCGATTCATTCGAAAACTGCAGAAGATTCGAAGGGCAAATTCTTTTTGTCAATTCTACACCCTAAGGAGCATAATATCAAAAATTTGCCCTGATCTAACGGGTGCCCTACGAAAACCATTTTTAAGGCCTTTTTTGAATCTCGGACGCTGGTCTATTTGCTTTTTGATAATTTTTGATAACGGTAAGCCCAGTGAATTGAGCCATTCAGTCTATCAAAAAGCCTTAAGTGGATAGTGGGCTAACACGACTACAACCATTGCAGAAGCGGAATGCTCTGACTTCATGCTAAGGTCACTAAACCAAAGTGAGGGAATAAAAGGTTCTTTATAACCCTTGGTTTAAGCGTGCACTCCTTTTTGCTACTACTTATGTGGAAACCATTCTAAAGGAAAGTAGAGTTATATCCTTAAGGGTGGTTTCTATGTGGTTTTAAACAAAATAGACTTTTGATTTCAGTTCTGTTTGATGATTGGATGGGATGTGGGGCGGATTATGGCGGTAGTGGCGGCAAAGGTGGATTCTTCATGGCGATGAATATTATGGCTTGGTTGTTCGTGATAATTTGGTTTGTTTGCTATTTGTTATCACTCTGTAATCAAATCACAATCTCAAACAAAATGTTGATTGTAAGTATCGTACAATGTGTCAGGATAAAAACAAGACAGATTTTAAATAAATGCTACAAAATTTCCACCCGAATGTTTTCAGAAGCATTCACCTCCTATAAATGCCCGTCTACCAATTGAAAAGAATTTCAAGAGTCGAGAATTTTCAGAAAGTTTTTGATGACTCACAGAGATACCTATATCCTTGACACACACAACCCAAGGTCCAAGAGTTAGTACACCTTCTCAAGAACCTTCTCGCAGTAAAGCTAACTCAGACAGGAAATGGGCTTCACAAGACAGATTAATAAAAGCTCAAATTTGGCTGACAATTGGCTGAAATTTGAGACCGAAAAGCCTTTTTATACCTCGTTAAGAAAGAAATAGCGAGATTATGTATTCGAGATAAATCGAGGGCGACGGTATAAAGCAGATTTAACATGTCTCCAAAATCACCGTCCACTTTGCTTGATGACGATAAAAACATCAAAATACCGTCGTCTGTTTAGGTGAGCAAAGGCGATATAGAGCCGTACATCAACTATCGACTTTGTTTTGTATCATTTCACTTACCGTCGCCCTCGATATCCTCCGATACATAAACTCGGTAATCTGTCTGAGACGAAAGAACTTTGTATATCGTTTTCATATTTTAAACTTTGTTGTTTTTAACTTCAGTATGGTATCATTCACGTGGTGTGGGCGTTTCTATTATTGATCGCCGGAGCTGTGATTGCAGATGCAGCGGCCGCTTTAAAGAAAATTTGCGACGCTTTCGGAATCCAATGCACTGTGGCAAAGCTCGAAGCTGCAGCTGTAAGTCTAACAAATAATCACAAATAAAACTAAAAATTCATCCGCTTTAAGAAGAGACTCGTCAAAAACAATTCTCCTTGTAAATCATAACCTGTCCCCTTAAATACCGATAGTGCCGCTAAGATTTGATGGGTGTATGGATTTTGATTTCTTATATGACTCTTGAATGTCCCTAACAAAATTCTTACTCTTTCACACTGGTGAGGAGCCTCTCCTTCGTTGTGATAAAAAACGTTTACAAATAGTTTCATTTTCTTTTCTACAGGCATTTGGTATAATAACATCCTTCATCTTCTTGGGTGATGGTATTTTACATATTTATCAACACAAAAAACCAAAGACAACGTCCTCAATTAGCGCCACGGAGAACGGCGACGCCGTAAAGCCATCACCACCACCGAATCAAACAAGCAACTCTGAGGAAATAAAAAGCTAGGACATCTCATCACTTCTTTCTCTTAGTTTGTGTCAAACCCCCTCCAGATGTAATGTTGCTGACGTTATTAATGGGATTGCTCACCCCTGTCTCAGTGCCCCGGTGACACTTTTTTCACAGTGGGAATATGGAAATTTCGAAACCCCAATTGCAATATAAATTCCCAGCTCAAAAAACCCAGTACGAATGGTTTGTTTTTTATTGTATTTAAAAATGGGGTCAATTTCCCAGTGGAGCTGAAATTGTATTCTTTCCCACTAAGACGCATTTTTAACCACATTTTCCAGTGGGGAAGCTGTCCCAAGGAGTCTGTAACACAAGGGTGTGATTGTAAGATGGAGGAGTATTTCTTGTAAAATACGGTATGTTGTGCAGTGTTTTAACTGTTAAACTATTTTTGCTATGTACAAAGTGTCCTTAGAATGTTCTTATTCTCACCATTTTGTGAGTTCTTTTGTGTAATTCAATAATAAATTAGGTGTTTTAGAGTCCGTATAACCTTAAAATATTCTTAACATGTTCATAATATTTTGGCCATCGAAGCCTTATGTTCTTATATACTTTGTTCTTATAAAAAAAGGTGTAACTGTAGCAAATTTTTTTGTCACTTTGTATATTTCGCATATTGGAATAATGGCTTCATCGCCTTCATTTATTTTATAAATATAATAGATATATACAGTATAGTATGTCCAGTCGAGGACGTATGATTTGTAAAAGAAATTGGGTGTAATTTGGCTTAAAACAATTCAAAGTCTAGATTTCCCAAAACAGTAAAATGTAGCGTGGCCAGAAATGTAATCGAAAGTTTTTTCTATCATAAAACAGGAGATATTTTTAACTGTTGACGTTCCAATATGGCATAGAGGATGACATAAGGAAAACCTGAAATTACTTTAAATACGTCATTTACTTTTTAAATCTAATCTGCTAATCGTCGTGATTAGTTTCTCTACAAATAGCTTCTGCAAATTATTATGTATTGATTATGCAACTCTATTTACTTAAATGCTCTTTAAAAAAATTGCAACTTTTTATTTGAAACAAGAACTCGGAAATATCATTTCAACGATAGAATGTCTACAACATAAATACAGAAGCATTTGCTGAAAATGAGAACTCAAAGCGAATGGACTTTTAGAAGCCTTTTTAGGTCTGACTTCCAGGTAATCCATGAATAATCATAGCATATTTTACAGGTTCTCATTCAACAAGGAAAAAATGCATATCAACCTGTGATGGCTTTGGGTAACTTGTTGCTAAGGATTGATGGACCGGATATGGATCTAGGTTTCTTTATCGACAGTTTGTGGTTAAAGTTGAAAAAGAATGAACATAGACTGGTTAGTTAAACCGGAAAAAAAATCCAAGAAGATGCGCCCGTTAAGACTTCAAATATTCTATCGCACTTAAGCTAATCAAGCATTTTCACAACGAAAAGTGAATTCCATACGAATACTTTTGTTAATCTTTTCAAATCATTCAATGGAAGTTGGAGTCGTTTTATTTGCCATATTACAATTTTTTTGGAAAATTGTCCTTATTGCGTTTGTCGTGCTCGAACAATGTTCATTGCGCAGCACGATACAGAAAGAAGGTTTCAGCAAAACGCATGAACTAAAATTGTTAATATACGACTCATAACACTCATCGCAAGATATAGTTGATGCACTGATATTACGTTTAAAAATATCAGCATAACGAGCATCGAACATTTCTTGTTGAATACCCGGAACCAAAGTCAAACGTATGGAAAGTAACAACACTTTTCATTCACTATCTCTTACACTAATTTATGCAAGTGTTTCATTTGCGTAGAAAGTGCCTGAATGCTTTGCCGGTCGTTTTAATGACCGGATACTTGCGGTGGAAATGATAATAAAAGCAATATAAGAATTTCATGAACAGGAATTCGCTAATTGCTTCTCTTTTTTGTATGTAACGATCTTCAAAAATCTAGAGTTAAAAAACGAAGTTACAAAAAAAGTATTTTGGTAATATCAAGCCAAAATCTTGAAATTTCGTCATCAGGCCAATGTCCGATCGTAAATATAATTATGATTAACAATGAAGTATAAGCCCGAAGGGCTAGAATCGAATCTTTAGCCAGGCAAGAAAAAGTGAAGCCTTAAAATATGCGCCGTATTTTTGACGACGGATTGAATCTAGCGATTCCTTTGTTTTGAGTGATATCTTTTTCTTCGAAATTTAGGTGTAAATTTTAGTTTCAATCTGTCATTTGTGTAAAAACCAGGTGGACCGCGCTAGGCCGCGCAACTTTGGCAGGATTTGGTAGGCTTTAAATCCTACCAAAGAGATTCGATTCTAGCCCTTCGGGCTTATACTTCATTGATGATTAAGCTTTTAGCCTCGTCTGGATTCAAAATTGAGAAATTAAGAGAAATTTTGAAAAAAAAACACTATAAAAGATTCAGCCAAGAAGCAAGTGTAAAAAATTTAAGCCGAATAGGACCATTTTTGAAGTCTCCAGGTCTGCTACAAAGTTGTGACCTCGTTTTGGCGCTGGAACCCGTCTTAGGGCCCAAGAATGAAAAACAGACAGTGAGAAAGAATAACAGAAAGAGACATTTTAGCCATATTATCTCAACTGAAGCTGAACACATGTGCAGAAAGTTGTAATCAATGGCTCATAGTTGAATTTTGTGTTCGGAGGATGGGAAGATACTGAAAACTTTATGTACAAGCCAGTTAGATTCTGCACTGAAACTCAAGAATATGAAATGTTTGAAATTTTTGAAAGAGATTTTCCGTCGATTTCCATCATGAATGAGCTTACAAGCTTTGTCCAAATTACTGAAAAAGCCGAGGTGTCTAGTAAAGCGTACGGAAAAAGAAAAACTTTCGATTTCTTAACCAGCTGTCACAATAATTAGAGGTCTCGACAAACCGTTCCAGTTATTTCAGTGTAAAAAAAAAATCGTTGCTAATGTCAGCACTTTTAGATTACTTAAATTGGGCTCTTCCAGAAAAAATCTGTTCATGGGGGGTGGAGGATGAATTGTCCAGGGGTATTGAAAAAATACTGAAAAATTGCAATGTCCAGGGGGTAAATTCCAATGTCCAGGGTTAATTTTTTGTATCCACGGGGTTGATTTGATGTTTGTCCAGGGGTATAACCCGTGTCCAGGGGGTTAAAAATCAAAATGTCCAGGGGTAATTCATGAAAAAAATAATATATCCTCCACCCCCCATGAACGGATTTTTTCTGGAAGAGCCCATTACCACGATTATCGATTCGGCTTGGACAATAATAAGACTTGATCAAAATTTAATTCAACCTGATAAACTTGAATCTTATCGGTGACGTGGCAAAGGTCGTCATCTTTGGCGCTAGCCATTACTTTCGATTTCCAAAAGATTTCGTAACACAGAAAGAAACCCTATTTAAGTAATAATTTGTCATTATGTTGCAAGAGACCTCAAAGATGGCTGCTGTTGTAGACAAAACGCTGAGTCAGCAAAATATCTTACAAAACCAACATAAATGATTACACAAAAATAGGAGGCGTTACTAGGAAAACGGATACAACAAAATGTTAATCATTCATAGAATTGACATCCTTCCCTGACAAGACAATGTTTGTAACATGGTCTTATTAGTTTACATAAGAAAGAAAGGGTAAAAGAGAACTCTTAACCATGTTAACTAAATGATGGACCCTTTCTACTTCGACCCTAAATAACCGCCAGTCCCGTATGCGCCGAGCCTCAATCCACAACTATTAGATTCTGTGCTCAGTGCAAATAACGGCTATAAAAATTCTTTAACCCTTAAAATGCCATCACTACAAATTCAAATTTCAAAATATTCATATATTTCAATTGTGTGTACTTAGTTTATTATTCGGGCGGGGTCAAAAACAGGGCGGCATCGGTGGCGGCGCTAGGTCCAAACCTATACGGGTACAGGACCGAGAAATTGTGTGATCTCATTTATTGGAGTGCAGGCTCGGATACAGAGGGAGGCTATAACCAATGGAGGAGAGTGCACTTATATGGAAACTAATTACTCTCCATGAATAAGATAGCCTACCTCCTGTATCCGACCATGGGAGTGACATTTTAATGTGACCTTTTATTTTAAATCCACCAGAAAGTAAAAAAGATATGGGCCGGCGTATAATGGGCCAAAAAACACTTTAAACATAACATTTCATACATAACTCCTGAAGTCGAAATTAATAAACAGTAGGTTTTAAATCGAACGCGTTAAAGTCCTCAAATAGTTCGACGTAAGGATGATAAATGAACTTTTAGCCCATGATGCGAACATTCTAACTGTTTTTATGAAAATATGAAAAGCTTTCATATTAAGAGAATCGCACAAAGAGGATCACACTTTGACGTTACTTCCCCGTTCCACAAACAGATAAGCGTGCGGAGAAAGTGATACCTAGGCTCACTTGAAGAGCTTCCCATTTCCCATAAAGCTGAGCATATACACATGGTGGTCTTTAGAGAGTTTTCAATGTGAACAAAAAGAGCTTTCTCTTAGGATCCTAGATTCTTATCCTGTCGTGACAAAACGCTCAAATGTCACATGAAGCAACGTTTCGACATTTTTTTGACGTACCGTAGCTTCTAGTTCTAAAGTTAAAGGTTTCCTTGTAAAAGAAGTCGTGGAATTTGAAATTGTTGAAAACTTTCTGTGGGAATATTTTTAGCACTAGTTCTCAGTCCCTTTTACCTTAATAAACAAAACGAAGAATTTAGAGAGAAGGTCGCAGTCAGAAGGTTTGTTAAAGCATAAAGACGAATTTCGGAAAACTTTACAATTTTGGAAGATCAAAATAGAAATGAGTTTCCAGACAACTTTAAGAAGACACATTCCAATTTACCCGAAGCCACCTTCAAATGATATCCATCTTACTTACACAACTGATGGGAGTAGAGTCAAATATCATGTCGAGAGTAAACCAATGCAATTACAGCCTTTGAAAGGTAGGTTTTGAAACCATAAAGACTTTGTCTTTGTAAAAATAGTTCAGTTTGAGAAATGTTAGATAGAAAACTTAATTACATTTTAGGGCCTACATTTAACAAACAACTATGTTAGTTTACCCTAAAAAAAATAAAAATTTTAGTGGTATTGATATTTGATATCCAAGTTTTTCTCATATTATGTTATTATGCCATAAACAACTTATTTCGCAAATTATTTCACAAATTATCATATTGCACGTCCACGTGACACTCCAGTTATTCATTGCCTTTTTTAAGGATGATGATTCATTAGGCCCAAACTGATTATCATCAAAAAAGGGGAAAATCTCCATCACAGAAAAATCATTCCCAAGAAATCAAATTTTTGAACTTTCAACGGAAATACAACACGGAAAAAAGTTACCGATGCGTTTATGATATGAAACTAGCAAAACAGTTAAAATTGAAAATTCCAAAACACCTCAATTTACCTAAATTTCAACTTTCGTTTTAATGCAAGCGCAGCTTGTTTCCGAGTTCAGTACTTATTTTTACATTAGCGTCAAACGTCTTATTCGAAAGTATTCCGTGCGACAAGTTCCTTGTAAGGCGATCACCGTAATGAGTGGACGAACATTTTGTTAAAACCGATTATTTCCATATTTGGCATTATACGGTAATAATCAATTTAAAGTCAATTACATTTAATTATGTTGATATCAATGTTTTACGCAATATGATAAAAGTGTTTTGTTGATATCTTATTATAATTTCGGTCTGTTGACAGTAAAGGTTGTAAGATAAGCTCAGCAGCTGAAACTGGACAGAAATTTGACCCGATAGTAAAACAACGAACGCGATGTATCAAATGATAAACCCCTTTTAATCTGCGAATGAATATCTCCTAGATCTCGAGTGAGCCATCTCAGCTGGCACACAACGTACGTTTCTTACACATTCTTCGAACGTCCATGACTTCTATGTTACGTTGAAATCATTGAGTTTAATGCTGAAAAGGCAAATCTTTAACCTTTCCCAAGCATGAAAAAGTGAACCCTTAAGATCTGCGCTACATTTCTCAGATTGAATCTAGCACTTTCTTTGTTCTCGCGATGATGGCGTTTTACATTTTTCAAATTCTCCTGTTAAATTTTACCTACAACCAAGCGTTTGTATAAAAACAACGCAGTCAGTGCAGTTATGTAGAAAATAAGTGCCGACTCTAGCCTTTGGTCATACCTTATTGATTGAAACAACGTTGTCATTTGGGATACAAAATCTTTCTGGTTTGAATTGACCTGGAGTTAATCTTTTCATCCATATATCCTCTTTTCAAAGAAGTAGTGTCCTTTATTGTACTGCTCCCGTCATAGACTTTGCCTTTGACTTAAACTTAGACTTGAATGAATATAATCCTGGTGTGATTTGTAAATTTCGGATCTCATTATAATAAAAAACTTCTGCACAGTAGAAACCTTTGTGTACAAACTTGAGTTTCAGCTGGTAGGTGAAGGCTAGTTTGATTATGATTCATAGACGCCTAATGTAAATTAGCAACAACTTACGAAAGGATAGCAAAATATAAATTTCAGTTGTGAATATTACATAAAAATGGGGAATATTCCTTTGTGGGACCGGGAGACCGGGCTTCCGCATCACTTCCAAACGGGGAGCATGACTCAAAAAGCTATATTCTTTGTAAAATGATTAATACGCTCGGATAGCTCTCTGAGAAAACTATAGTTAGATAACGAGGTCGCCATAAAGTGCCCTCGATTACATTAAAATGGATGTAAAGTGGTGTTTACAAAGGAAAAGAGATAATACGTTCAAAATTACAATACAATAGCTTAAACATCATCACGTCACTCGTATTAAGAATGACGTGTTTTGAAACCGGCGATTATCTTTCTATTCCGTAAAGTCAATTGCAGTTGATTTCTCTCTCTTGCTATTGTCATTTAACGAGCGAAACAATAGAAGAGAACAATAGCACCCTTAATGACTTTCGATTGTGTGTTTTCTATAACGTAGAAGCTAACCATAATGACACCGGCATAATTAATTGCGCGCGGGTATAAAAGACTTTGCAAGAATTTTAAATGGCGGCATTTTGAGTTTTGCATTCAATCTCAAAACATAGTAAAAAAGACCTATACAACTCATTGATATTACTCTATATTACAAAGACTTGACAGTATTATTCCGTCCAGAGGCACTTGACTGTTTTGTTTATTTACTTGTTTGTTTTTGAAAGCCGCAGTCACATTTTAAGGTAAACATTCATTTTACGGAGAGTGTTTAAATGCTATTTGAAGGCACTTTGACTTTTCTAGCAAACGAGGCACATTGATGACGTCATTGGCATGTCAGAAAGCTGAGAGTTTTCCGCTTATTATAAACTGTGCGTATTCAGGCTAAGATAGATTTTCCGACTTTTGGAGAAACTCTATTGGAGAAACTCTATTTATATATCGAGGACAACAAAGAGAGCATTTGACTTAACAGAACTGAGTTGAAATTTTGCTTTTGAAAGACGTTCGGTGATTTTTTAGCTTTTCGCCGATGATCATTATGCTAGCCTTGAATGCAGAAAGTAAAAGAAAAAGTTTGGAAAAGGGGTAAAATTAGATTTTTAATGCAAGTAACTAAAATTTTAGTTCATCTTGTTCTCCCTGCTTTTGATTGGTAATTGGTGATATTTTTCTTCATTTTAGAAAGCATGACGACCTCAGATGGAAACAAATCTGCTGACACAGCATTTGGAGTCAACCAAAATGGTAGCACAGCTACGACGGCCACAAACCCTCAAAAGAAGCAAACAACACGAAAAGTTTTCAGCCATGCAGCTCAACTAGAACTCGAAAACGCTTTTCGTATGTCACCCTATTTGACAGCTTGGAAACGACAATGTCTCTCACAAAAATTGAGCCTGACCGAAAGACAAGTTAGAGTATGGTTCCAAAATCGACGCATGCGTATTAAAAGTGAGCGCGGACGTTGCGGTAAACCATCACCAACGAAAAAACACGTCGAGACAAGCAGCACCAAAGCGTCACCTCCACCCGATTACAGCACAGCCACAACGACCACAGGCTTTCCGAACAGTTTAATGCCTTATACTTCTTTCCAGCCTAGTTTCCAATCTCCTTTCAATCAAGCTCCAATCTACACAGCCACTTATCAAAATGGAGCATTTTCAGAAGGATTATCGTTGCCTTTCAACGTATTATCGAGCAAAATCAATCAAATTTCGAACAATGATTCTACAGTTTCGACGACTAACTTTCCAATTACGACCAATAGTTATCCTATTACCACATCCAACACATTTTACGATACTAAAAACACAGACTGTTTACGGCTTCCATGCTACGCCACCAGTAGCGAAAGTTACGAGCAACAACAAAATCAGTTTCTTGAACAACAGAAAGGACAACAAATTCAACAAAACACTCAACAATTTTTTCAACAAGATAATGAAACTGCTCAATTTATAAACAACTTTGATATTACAGAATTGAGAGCGTTGACAACCTGCTCTTACGAATCTTCTTTAGCTGATGTGATGACTTATGGGAATGTTATTTAAAACTGTTATCTAGGATCTTCAGCCCCAGCTGTAATGTGGAAACCATGCCAGCGTAATTAGACTTACTCCATTGATGGTGGTTTCTACATAATAGTAAGAAAAAGTACACATTGAAAGCTAACAGACTCTAAGGCATAAATCTTCTGACCTGCAGCTTCCCGAGTTCAAATTTTATCGCCTGAAGGAACAGTGTTGGATAATTGCAAGTATTGATCCAGTCTAAATGAATCCTTCTAAAATCGAACTCGAACCCTTTAGAAAAGGTTTTAAGGGATAAAAGAGATGTATTTAGTCAGCAAAAATGAAAATGGGGAATACAGTGTTTGTTTTGGGTCGTTTGAAGGAACTCAATTAGATTTAGAATTTATTAGAAGATGGTATTTGCTGAGTTTATTTGGTAAAGATTATCTAAAACTCAAAAAGAGAAATGGACTACAATTCAGATTTCTCATTATTCTTTTAGGTTGTACATAATTTACTCAGAATATCTATGTATATAATTTAGGTTTTTTATCAAAGTTTTTTTCTTAGAATATTTTTTTGAATACTTAGTAAGAATATCAGACAAGATGTACAGTCTTTCCTCTCTTGGAACTAAGAATGTTCGGGTGTTCTTAGGCATGCTCTCAACATGCAATGCTGGACAAAAGGTTGTAGACAAATGAAATTTCAGTGAAAAATGATGAGAAATAGAGCAAAATGACTCTTCACTGTGTCTGAAAGGGGATGGAAGTTAAGAAAAACACTTTTGAAGTCGTTTCATTGCTTTTGAATTGCTTTTGAGGAAACCACAAGCAAAAAATCAGCGTTTTGATACTGGTGTAAGCCAGTTAATCAAGCCCTTGTGGTTTGCCCTTGCGGTTAGACTGCAGTAGGTGACTTTGAGAGACTGAACAGCTTTGGATGGGTTTGGAAAGCACCCAGAACCTCTTGGGAACTTGATTGATATTGAAGTATTTTGCAAATATTGCAGAAGTCTACAAACCTTTTGTCCAGCATTGTGATTTAGAGTACACGTTTTTTAATAAGAACAAACTATATAAGGACATGAGGCTTCAAAGTCAAAAAGTTAACATTTAAATGCTTCGTGGAATCTACTCTTGTCTCCCGAATAGACGGGGGGGTCCGAATAAGCAGGGGGGTAGGAAAACTTTCTAAATTCTAATAAGCGGGGTGGATGGAATAAGAGGGGGGGGGGGGTAATTTGAAGACATAATTTTTTTTAACTGATATCAATTTCAACAACAAAAGTGAAACTTTAACAAATGAACACGTAAAATAAGAACCAATACTAACAAAAAGGAAAATTTTAACAAGTTTAAGGTCTATCTACACTGTAATGAAATATTGAATTATTCGAATTTAATTAGCGGGGGGGTCTTAATAAGAGCGGGGGGGATGGATTTTTTTGTCTCGTAACAATTAGCGGGGGGGACGTCTATTCGGGAGACAAGAGTAATCTAAAATGACCGACTTTCTAAGAAAACGCCCAAAAATACTCACACAATGGTGAAAATAAGAACATGCCAAGAACATTTTTAGACTTAAACTCCAAAAATTAAGAACATCCAAAGACTTTAAAGATTTCCAATATTCTTATAAAAAAACATGTTTGATAACGAATTTTGAGCCTCAGCTTTTGGTTAAAACGAGTCGTGCGTGTTCTTATAAAATAAATCTGATAAACAAATGGTAGTGTAATGGTAATTTGGTTCCGACCGATCATAAAATAGTTTTTATTGCAGATAGTAAAAAAATAATTTTGAAAATTGGTCGTGGGATGTGGTTAATCAGATAACATTTGCCAAGTAAATAAAATAAAGTAATTTCAGTTATTCACAAAGATCCCTACTGCTATTTCTGCTGGGTTCTTAGCTATAAAATTATGAGAGTAAAGCTCAAAAAATAAATACTCAAAATTACTTCGTAAACGAAGTCTAAGTATAATACGATTTTAAAAAGCCTTACAAAACAAGTAAAATGTTTTGGAACCGGGGAGTCTTTCCGGTTTACAAGGAATTTCTAAAATTTACGGAAAATTTAGAGCGATATTTCAGTAAACGCACCTAAATCAATTCTTGGAAGCAATTTTCAAGGAAAGACAAATGCTGAAATATGTTATGTGACATGAAGAAAGGCATTAAGGGTGAAAAAAATTATCTTCAAGAGTTTACATGGATGGGAGGAAATGAAATCGCTCAAAATGTGGTTAATAATTATCAATTCTAAAAGTGAAATAAGAATTTCAAGATACTTCATAGTGATGAATGATAGCACATCAAAATATTGATGAATCACCACTTTCCCATTACATTAACGACATTATCGCATAATCTATCACAATCAGCAAGATTTCAACAAATTTCAATATTTTGAGAAATCAAAAGGAAATTAAAAAATTTCGCCATTGGGTAATCGTCTTCAACTTCAGAAACAAGAAGCATAACAAAGTTGGCAATTCGTAAAACATTTATTCGTAGACTTTATCGCAGTTTCACAATGAATGAAGTATTACTTCAGAATTAGGATAGCCTAATGAATCCCGGTGGAATTTTTCCGGTAGGCAGTACCTAGGAGTGCCGCGATCCAGACCGCCTTGTTTTAAGACCCCGCGCCCAAATAAAAACTCGAAATCGGCATTTTTCTTACTTTGGTAGTATATGCACATTCGAACTCAAACAAGAAGCCGAACAAAGCGGTATGAAGGCCCAGTGACAACCATAGTCCAATGTTTGTTCGCAATGTTACGAAGCGCCGTTTCTTCAAAAATGAACTTGAATTGATCAAGCGCTCCTTTTTTCAAAAAGGGACATGTTAATGAAAGGCCCGATGCTGGGCCAAAAATATTTGAAAATGAGTCAATGATAAACCAATAGCTTCTTATATTTGAATGAACCTCTTACTGATGTTGGAAAATGACCTAACCAATTTGTACGCTTTCGATTGCACGTAATGTACGTAATTAATGAAAACAGTATTAAACAAATTGTTAACATTCTTTTAACGAGCTGACCATGTGACAATTAATTATGTAACTATTATACAATGAGGAAACCACTATCTTTCTGAAGACGTAACTGTTCTATTGCAGGAATTCTGTTTACCACCAAGTCTGGTTCTGGGAATTTGATGGAGGGAGTGAGGTGACCATGTCATGTAAAATTCTTATCAGATAAGCCATCATAAACATATTTCAAAGACACAGATAGATATCAGAGATAGAATCGATATATTACGTGGATAGCTCAAGAGTGAAAGCCTTTTAGAGAGACTTTCGATTGTTTCCAAAGATTCAACGGTCAGTCAACTCAGCTACATATCCAATTGAACAAAGGAAGTGACTAGGATTCAGACCAGGAATTCAGACCAGTCGGCCATTGCTCCAACGCAATCGGGCAAAGTCACACTCTTATATCAAGATGTACTTTATTTAAAGTGACATAATCAAAAAATATTGTCTACATTTAAGAGGAACTCAATTTACGATATGGAATCTAGGAATACTTCAAGTACCAATATTAAAGGGTCCGTAATTTCCTTAGCTGCAAAGAATACCTGGTAAACACCACGAAAAATTAAAAGAAAGACTCGGACACGAGAAAATAAAAATTTGAAAGTGTCTCGGAAAACTGTTTTATGAAACAAATCAAACTTATACAGCCAAATAAACCAGGTTGCTATGGGTTACTGCATGCATGAATGCACAGCACAATTGAATGAAAACGAGCTTTGCTCAAGGTGAGTTTTCCGCGAAATTTGCAAAAAAAAGTAAAATTACATCTTGAGCTGTGAAACTTTAAAAACAATTAAACAAAACAAAAACAATTATATGTTGGATTTGTCAAAATTATGACGTCATAAAAATGAGATTCGCTCACATGAGATGACAGTTGTTTTGAGTAATGGAATTTCATATATTTGTCGTCATCGCCCTGTCATTGGTTCAAATTGTGTGGGCCAATAAGAACGAGGATGTGGGTAAGTGTTTGAAGCTTGGGATGTTTGTGAAGGCTTTATAATGTATGTAGGGATACTCTTGACATTTCCAGATTACGCAACATTCTCGGAGCTATCCAAAAGGTCAAGAAACTGAGTTCGAGAAGACGTTTATCTGCACCCAATAGTCCATTTAAAGATCCTCAAATACTTGCTATCATATCGATTGGAGTTTACCAAAGACGGCAAAGTCAACAAGTTTGAGGCTGGAGCTTCAAGGCCACTCAGATATAACTACACTACTGTAAACTGGAGGTGGGCTTGGATAGGGAGAACAGCTTAATGTATAACACAAGTGCAAGTAGCCATCTTGATCTTTGAGAGTATTACTTGTATATCAGAACTAAAAAATAGCTCTTTGAAATCTCGATGTTTTCAAATTCGTAAGCTTTAAAAACACGTGAAAACACAAACTCTCGAAAATAGAGGAGAATTGCAGAAAACTGATATTTACGAGATTTGATAACTTTGTTTATAGGTGTAGTGAGAGAGATCTGGTCTAACGTGCATGGAAGTGATCTTCAAGATTTGTTAGCAGACTCGAGGTTTCCACATCAACCGACTGTGGTTTCGTTCATCAAGAATTTCGATGCACCTCCTGCATCACACCAGAAGAATATTGCACAAAGAGTCAAAGGTAGGTGGAAAATCTGCCATCGAATTTGTCCTTACAGCTTTTGTAAAAAGCTTGATTTCTTTTCGATTTTTTATGAAATTTACAGTCATTTTAAAGATTACGTTAGTTTGGTCAATTTTAGTAGCATTGAAAGACAATTTCTAAAAAATTCTTCAAGTCAACAAATTTGGCCAATCTTTTGGAACATGGCCAAATTTGGCAGCATATTTGCGCTTTTCATGTCTAAAGAGTTACCCCAAGTAATGTTATTATCTAAGTTATGTTCTAAAGATTAGATTCCCCCTGCCAATATCAAGTATAGCCATCAAGGAGTGTGTGTTGATCTACGGAATCTTATCTTCATTTAATCTTTAGTATGCTAGTGGGGAAGATAACAAACATGGTCTTTTGTTGAATGTGGCTTGGCTTGTCAAAATTGTAGAACCAGCAGTTTATAAATGTAATATGAGTTCTTCTTATAGCTTGAATAATGCAATTATTACCGATCTTCTTTCAATACAGGTTATTTCGTAGCACCACAGAAAGGAGAATACAAATTTTACAGTAGTTGTGGTGGTTCATGTGAGGTCTTTCTTGGTTTGGATGGGACCGAGGGTGAAAACCATCGCATCATCAACCAACAACGCTCAACGCGTAGAAACCA
Source organism: Clytia hemisphaerica (assembly GCF_902728285.1). Taxonomy (NCBI): domain Eukaryota; kingdom Metazoa; phylum Cnidaria; class Hydrozoa; order Leptothecata; family Clytiidae; genus Clytia; species Clytia hemisphaerica. The sequence continues at coordinate 121,244 of NW_027104593.1, forward strand.
GTTTTTAAAGTAAGTCTGTATGTAAAGAAAATCCTTTCTCGTGTTTCTGGGCTGACAGTTTTTTTGTTTCTTTTTTTGGAAGGGGAAGACCTCTGATGGTATAAAATAAGGCATACTATACTTTTCTGTGTTATAAAATGGTATCTGCAAAGATCACCACCGTGAGATTTGATAATCAAGATTCTCGATTAAAGTTTGGAGATTACTATATTCTATTGAAGTAAGAGAGTGTGGTATAGCAAAATCGAAAGTTCTTTGATCATATGGGCCGAGATATAGATGAAGGTACCTAATCTCATTTGCTACTAAAGAAAAGATGTCAAGCAAGGTTTTTGTTCAAATTTCAGGTATCCAGAGCAAGTTTCACATACAGTCACGCTCAAGAAGGGACAGATCACTTATCTTGAAGCCATTAATAAACAAGGTACCGATAGTGATAGCCTCAGTGTGGGTGTTGAGCTACCAAATGGAGACAAATTGTTCCCAATTCCCCATGATCTTTTACGGAAAAGTAAAAGTTCAGGTGAGAAATTAACTATTTCATTTTAAGTGAAAGAGCGAACGATGTTTTGGATCGCACAACCTAAAAAACTCAAACAGCCAATGATAAGCGAACTTTCTAATAACAGAGAAGTTACATTTATAAATAGATAGACGTAGCTGTAATACCATAGCAACGCTAGGGTGCAGGCGTAAATGTTCCTTTAGGAATATTTGATCCAGTAGAGGGGCAACTATTTTTTGAATTATCTCAACACGATATTGTAAGTTAAGAATGCTGAATTTCTCTCACTTTCAGCACAAACTTACGTATCAAAGAAATCAACATCCCTCCGGAGACGAAATCTTAAGTCAGGAAGTGGGGCCATCCTTGATTTAGAAGGAAAACACTTCAAGAATAAGGATGCTTTAGAACCAGGAATAAACATTTTCCAAGATTCAAAGGATGTTATGGATTCAGGCGATTTAGGTAGCGGTGATTCTGAGGATAAAATAAGCGCAGTCGATAAAAATGCATTGAAGACAAGTGATATAATATCAAACGATGATATTGAAAGTATAAACTTAAGTGAAAATAAAAAACTTACAAATGACAAAAACAGCAAGACAGCTCACGAGAAAATGACTAAATCACCGGTTCAAGAGCTTACCGGAAGTGAACGTCAGGTAGTCGGCATAGGTGCTGATCCTTTAACTCATGGCCATATGCTTGGACCCCAGGTCGGCCTCCCTTTGATTCATCCACCGACGCGAGAAGACCACCATCCTGATGATATCACGTTAACCGGAGCTCATCTCGGTAATCTACCAGCTCAGCCGTTACGGCATACCGGTAAAGTTGCTTTAGTCCCAGCTATTTTACATAAAACTGAATATTATGATCACGCAACGGGTTATTCCAGACCCGGAGAAACTCGGATCGAGCCGGTCATGAATGCACATCCGGTGGAAAATTGGAATCACGATGTAAATGCTGCAGGGGATCTGGAGCACGCCCTTGGCGAAATGGGTGGTCCTGTTGGATGCGGGCAACCACCTTGCGGTGCTCCAATACATAATGAATGCGCTATGCCACCCTGTGGCGCCCCAATACATAATGAATGTGCAACGCCACCCTGTGGCGCCCCAGCTGTGGTTCCTGTATGTCGGACTCCGCCCTGCAATTTAGACCACGTGGATGTACATCCATTTCACGAGTCAGCACCTCAACCTAAAAAGAAACCGGATATCGTGAAAGTAGAATTTGTTCCTGAAGAAGCGGAAGGCATGAAAGCAGCAGGTTTGTAAACTGTCAAATATCATATGTGAAAACAGCCGAAAATAAAGTCATTTAGAAATCCAAAATTGACCTATAATCCTAGTTTTGTTTTTAAGTAAAAATAGCTCCTGAACTATATGAATATTGAAAGACAGTGATCAATAGTAGGTTGTTACATAGCTCTCTTTTCTTTTTATTAACCGCCTTCACTCTGGGTTTGACTAAATGTTTCTAATTTTGTTCAAATGAACTATGACACCAAATTATAGGAAATACAAAAGTTGGGTCAAAGAAAGGAGGCTCAGTCAGAGTCCAGTTCATTCCCGGTGAAGTCAAACAACCTGCAAAGACTATGACACCTGAAGCAAGAGCTGGTCCTGCTAGTTCAAATCAGGCGGTCACTCAACCGCCAAAGCAACAGCCGAAAGCGGCTTCAATATCGACCGGTGCAATCGCATCGAAATTGAAAGACAAAATGGAGGGCAAGGAAGAGGTATGTTACAAAATATGAACTTCTAGAATCATATGAGATCAGGCGGATTCAGCTAAAACTTCGCCTAAGAATAATCCGAGCCTAATGTTTGAAAATTTTTCAGAAAATGTTGATTTTAAGCCACTTTAAGCCTTTCATAATAAAGGAACTAATTTTACTTAAAACATTAGTTTTAATATGATATTTTTGGAAAAAGAACAACCGAGCTAAAGCAAAAATTTCTTTTTAAGGCGTGTATGCATGAATAACAACGTTTCCAGTCAGAGGGGTTTGAAATGAATTTACATCAGGAATTCTTTCATAGAGTACAGTCTCTCTAACTCGAATACGCACAGGGAATTAGACTAGTTCTATAAGGGTTTATTGTCCGAGTTAAGCAGGATATTCGAGTTATGGAGGTTCGAGTTGAGAAGACTCTACATTATTTTATTCCCTTCTCACAGGGAGTACAGTCTCTCTAACTCGAATACGCACAGAGAATTAGAGTAGTTCTATAAGGGTTTATTGTCCGAGTTAAGCAGGATATTCGAGTTATGGAGGTTCGAGTTGAGAAGACTCTACATTATTTTATTCCCTTCTCACAGGTGAAAGAACCTAAGAACGATCAACAACCACTGAAACAGCAGAAACAACCAGTACAACAGCAACGATATCAACAACCTCCACAACAATACAATGCACCATCACCACAACCAGGTCAGTTTATTACAATATTTCAAGGGCGGCGCCCTCCTCTAACCTCCTTCTGATAGATAACTTTTAAAAGAGGAGCCTTCTGGTTTCTTCTGACTGCGGTCGTATATTCTCTTTTTACACATCTCATATTAAACTATGTTCTACCCTAGTCGTATAAGGTCAAAAATCAAATAATCCTAATCATTTTAATTCGTCGGAATTCATTGCTTGTGGTTCTAATCAAAGTAATCGAACCTTTATATTTCCTTGTTATTTTTATTTGAAATGCAAGGAGATGATTATTTTTAGGTCATGTTTCTTTTTATACTTTTTGAAATTGTCTAGTACTACTGAATTCTAATCTTGTAAGTTTTCAAAATTGCTGAGTCAGATAATGTAGAAACAAAATTCAGTTGCGTTTGCAACAGTTTGCCTTGAATATCTTTCTAACCAAACTTCACAGAAATCCAAAACACGACTGGTCAGAAGCCAACAACAATGAAATACTCATATCAGACACAGCCTGACAAATCATCATATTACAGACAGAGTAAGACGCATGCGCACGAAAACAACAACTAGTCTAGATTTTTAGTGGAATATTAGATCTTAGATATTTAGATAGAAGTTGATTATCAATTAAAATTTAATCCGGGAAAATGAACTTTTATTGCAAGAACTGCTTGCCAATGAAGCTGGAGCTGAACTTAAAGGTTTAACCAACTCCCATACCAGTACATTATCGGTTTTCCGATGTTTTCTGATGGCACCAAATATTACTATCTGACGTCCATCAGTGTCTTTTAAAAACACTGGAATACCATAGGGCGAACTTCACGGTTAACATTTATTCACATCCTAGTTTCTCTTCTCTACTATAGAACACAAAGTTATCAAAACAATAAACGGTTACGAAGCAGACCCACAACTCCCTTCAATGAACAAACCAACCGCACCAGTGGCCAACAGCTTTGGTAATGGTGGAGGTCCTAGTGGTGAAGTACCAGCATCTGCTGGAATCACTAGAGAACCTGAGCAACCAAAACCGCAGATCTACCAAACACCCGCTGGACAACCGACCAGTGAATTAAGACCAGGAGAGGAAAAAATCGACCCACCTTTTACAGCACGTAAGATATATTAATCAGGTAGAATTGCATAACTACCTGGAAAAAAATGGTGTAAAGATAAAATTTTGCACAGAGGTCCAAGAACATGTCAGGAATCACCAAAAAAAAATCGCCACCTCCAGGAGGTTGGGAACACCTCCAAATCCATAATGGCAGCCACAGTAGTGAAAAATGCAAAAAAGTGGAAAAATTCTATTTTTCAACTTCAAAACTTTGGGGCAGCCTAGAGACTTCAAAAATGGTTGGATTTGGCTGAAATTTGGCACACTTAATCTTTGGATAAATATTTGGGGTTGTTTTTTGAATTTTTCAAAAATTTTTGATTTTTGGGGCCTGGGGACGAGTTTTTCGCCAAAACGAGGCTAAAACTTTGGGACAGCCTGGAGACTTCAAAAATTGTCGGATTTGGCTGAAATTTGACAGACTTATTCCTTGGGTGAGTATCTAGGAGCAATTTTTTCATTTTTTCAAAATTTTGATTTTTGGGGCCTGGGGACGAGTTTTTCGCCAAAACGAGGCTAAGACTTTGGGGCAGCCTGGAGACTTCAAAAATGGTTGGATTTGGCTGAAATTTGGCACACTTGTTTCTTGGGTGAATATTTATGGGTATTTTTTTCATTTTTCAATAATTTAGATTTTTGGGGCCTGGGGACGAGTTTTTCGCCAGAACGAGGCGAGGACTTTAGGGCAGCCTGGAGACTTCAAAAATTGTCCGAATTGGCTGAAATTTGGAACACTTCTTCCTTGGATGAATATCTTTGGAATATTTTTTTCATTCATCCCTAATTCATCCCTGACATTTGGAACTCACTTCTACTGCGAAAGCACCAGCTCCTGTTATGAGCTTAGACCTGCTGTGGAAAGCATCGTGGCTGTTCCGAAAATCAAACTCAAACTAGTCGGGGTTCATGCAAACAGCGACAAAGAAACAGGATGAGTCATTCAAACGAGATGCAATAGAATTCTTACCAATCATCGACATGGACCCAAATGATGAAACCTGCATTCATTTGACATTAGTTTTCGTCATCAACGAAGCAAAGCGTCATGACATACCAACACCCTGTATCACCTTCGACCAACCACTTTACCAAAAGGCGTCTGGAATCATCAGAACTGAGGAATTCAATATGGTTTGTAGACTTGGTGGCTTTCACACTCTCATGAGCTTTTTGGGAAGTATTGGTAACATGATGGGTGGTTCGGGCCTTAAAGAGTTGTTAGAGGAGGTCTACGCTGAAAATTCAGTACCGCACATACTTTCTGGTAAGGCCTATTCAAGAGCGCTACGGTCACATCTTCTTGCGCAAAGTGCCCTTGTCAGCCATATTATTGAGTTTGTTGTAGAAGATGAAAAGATCGAACTGAAACCCCTGGAAGTAATGCACAACAATGCAAACGATGTTGGTCTGACAGATGAAGAGATCAGGCGTCTTCAGACAGATGACATACTCGACAAGTTGAGAAAAGGTATTGAGTCGTATTGCAAGAAAAAGAAAGAATCATCACGCACAGCAGCCTTGTGGATCCAATATATTGAGTACGTGGATATTATCAAAGAATTTATTTGTGCTGAGCGAACCTCTAATTGGATGCTGCATCTGCAGGCGGTGACGAAAATGGCCAATCTCTTCGCGGCTACAGGGCATGTCAACTACGCTCGATACACGCGTATGTACGTACAAGACATGCTAGATCTTTCTAACAGTCACCCCTGGCTACATCAAAAATTCATGGACGGTCATCATGCAATTCGTTGATCTGACAGGTTCTGGGCGGGTCTCTGGTCAGATTTAGTCATTGAACAAACCCTGATGTGCTCCTTAAAAAGCAAAGGTGGTCTTACACGTGGTAGAGGATTCACAGAGAATGTGCGAAACCTCTGGATCTGGTCTATCAGCCATTCAGTTGCTGTGCATGAAGCCATGACAACATTATCTGGTATCAAAGCAAAGAGTAGTGAGCAACACGTGGAGATGATTGACAAACGAATGCTGATTGATACAAACGACCACATGAAGTTTTATCGGTGGCTCGAGGCACGCAACCCATTCAATATGGAAGATGAACACCTGTACTCTCTATCAAGCGGGTTGGTCTCCATTAAAGGCGAAGATGACGTCAATGCAGAGAATGCTGAACAAATTGGTTTATCAATTCAAGAAAGTCTTGACGGTGTTTCATTTGCAGATGCGAAGATAAAAAAGAAATCAAAGTTGAAATCGCTAGATTCCTTGAGTGAAATCGTAAAGATACCAGGTGATAAAGCTCTGCAGCTCAACCCAGAAAATCTCTTCGTCCGTTTGGCAGCTGTTACACAGAGAGAAGAAGATGTTGAACGATACTTTGAATACGAGATGACCAACTATCCAATGTCTATTTTCAAAGATAATATTATGAGAAAACCAGATAAAGCGTCACTCAGGAAAGTTGTCCTCCAGGAGAAAGATGAAACACCAATAAAGAAGTTTAAAGGAAAGATTGTTCTGGACGGAGGTGCTCTATTACACCGAGTTAGCTGGAATAAAGGAATGAAATTCCAAGACATTGCAAAGGAATATGCAAAATACATTAGAACGAATTATGGGCAATCATACATTGTTTTTGATGGTTATGAAGACAAACAATCCATTAAATCTACCGAGCACTTTCGCCGTGCAACCAAAAATGGTTCAGCAAGATGCGTCGTGATCAATGAAGAAAATGAGGCACCATACACGAAAGAAAGATTCTTTCGAACACAGAAAACAAGAAGAGCCTGATTTCACTTTTATCAACCAAACTCAGAAGAGATGGTCATAACGTTCATGTATGTACTGGTGATGCAGATACAAAGATTGTTTCAACTACCCTCGAAGTATCGAAAGATCAAGAAGTTATGGTCGTAGCTGATGATACTGATGTTGCGGTTATGTTATTATATCACTGGAATAAAGAGCTTTGTGACATCAAATTCCATACTGAGCGGGGAAAGAAGACCTGGAGCATCAAAGAATCGCAAAAACCTCTGGAAAATATCAAAGAATGCATCCTTTTCGTCCACGCCTGGTCAGGCTGTGATTCAGCGTCGTCTATTTTCGGGAAAGGAAAACAGTCCTTTTTCAATCTTGTATCCAAGTCTTCATCGATACAAAGAAACGCTAAAATCATGTCTGATGTTTTGGCAACACAAGACGAAGTTGCAGAAACATCCATAAACTTGTTCAAAGAGCAATACGGTGGCAAATCTGAGGAAACTTTGGCAAGAATGAGGTATAGATTATATTCATATTCTTCTTGACTCTGAAAACAAATCTCGCGAAAATAACTTTGTTCGTTAATGCGTTCACTTTGAGGTATGATTCCTTTAATTATCTAAACCATGTAATCATTGTTTGAGGCTGCGTAAAACTTCTAACTATTTCAGGTATCTTCGTTACCAAAACATGGTCTGTAATGGAAAATGTTGGAATCAACTCTCACACCAACTGATTGGGGACGGCGAGAGAAAACACAACTGAACAAAACATACCTGACCCCATTAACAACAACAAAACCCATCGCTCCAGAAAATGTGTTAAAAGTGATACGTTGCAAATGCAAGTCGACAAAACGTCAGTGTGAGACAAATGTTTGCACATGTCGTAAGCATGGGATCAGGTGTATGACTGCTTGTGGTGGATGTCATGGTGAAACGTGTAACAACAAGATGGTTAGTATTCTATGAAACGACTTAATTGCGTTCACAATGATAAGTACATATACTATCGTTGTGTTAATATTTGTTAATATTTGTTCTTAATCTTTACTTCAATAGGACCAACAACCCGTACAGGACGATGGAGTCGACGTAAACGAGGAAAGACAACCTGACACAGACACTGCTGAAAGCTATAATGATTCGATTCTAGAACGTAACATCTTTGACGATTTTAACACCAAAATTGACGTGACTTGAAACAATAAGACGGTTAGTAAATTTCTATCTAACAAGTTATGAAACAAGTTAAATTAATCTCTGTGAAAAAAGTTCATTGATGCTGTATAAATTTAAGTCACCTTAATCTAATACCCTATTTTGATTTTTACTTTTAACAGGACAACCCACTTACCTCAAAGCTCGCAATCGATGCTTCAGAACGCTTATTAAAAGAGCAGCAGCCACGATGATAAGACACATGGATGGATATAATATTTTTTATAAAACTTTTGTTCTATGCTCTTATCATTTTAACTTGTAATTATATGATGAATAAAAATGGAACTTAAAAAAGCTCATTCTATAATCTAAAATGCTTTTAACTACTATTATTTACCATGAGTTGTGTAGAAACATTTGATGTGGTAATATAAGTGCTCCAGAATTTGGAAAAGGCAGAAATGTGTCCAATTAATAAGCACTTTTTTGAATTTTTGAATTTTTCACTACTGTGTTCCAACCATTTTTGAAGTCTCCAGGCTGTCCCAAAGTCTTAGCCTCGTTTTGGCGAAAAACTCGTCCCCAGGCCCCAAAAATCAAAATTTTGAAAAAATGAAAAAATTGCTCCTAGATACTCACCCAAGGAATAAGTCTGTCAAATTTCAGCCAAATCCGACAATTTTTGAAGTCTCCAGGCTGTCCCAAAGTTTTAGCCTCGTTTTGGCGAAAAACTCGTCCCCAGGCCCCAAAAATCAAAATTTTTTGAAAAATTGAAAAAACAACCCCAAATATTTACCCAAAGATTAAGTGTGCCAAATTTCAGCCAAATCCAACCATTTTTGAAGTCTCTAGGCTGCCCCAAAGTTTTGAAGTTGAAAAAATTGTATTCTATTTTCCACTTTTTTGCATTTTTCACTACTGTGGCTGCCATTATGGATTTGGAGGTGTTCCCAACCTCCTGGAGGTGGCGATTTTTTTTTGGTGATTCCTGACATGTTCCTGGACCTCTGTGCAAAATTTTATCTTTACACCATTTTTTTCCAGGTTTTGGTGGGTTTTGACCTAATTCTACCTGATTATATTATACAAGTAACAGTCTAATTTCTATACAGGTATCACAGATGAGGAGCGCAACCCTCCTAAAATTTCTCTACAAAAGATCCACTCAAAATAATCATCATTTTCCAAAAACTACAGTCTGCCTGGAAATGTCGGGAATAAAAACTCCGCGCAAATAATGGTTTTTCATTTTTCATAGTGATCACTCATATACTCATAAATGTCATTCCTCTACTTTTTCGCATTTATAGTTGGTCAGAAATATCCAGAAGGGATTACAACAGAAGAACGTGATGCGACCGCAATGGGAGAACATAAACCTGATCTCCCTGTAGCGCCTGGTACGTTGTAGATTTAAACTTTTGGATCATTTGATGTATATTTTGTTGGCTCTAAAGTATAAGATCCGCACGTCAGAACATCCCAAGTCGTCTTTTGAGTTTTAGCGAGAAAAACAACAATATTCGGATAGAAGGTTTTTTTAAATGATGGAGTAATATAATGTGCTCATTTTCCCATTTTTCAGGCCAAGAGCGCGTTTTCTTTGGTGGTAACGGGGAGCCAGGTCAAAGCGGTATGCCAAACACTGCCACACCAGAACAAAGGAATTTCGAAGGTCCTCCTGGCGCTGATATTCCACCAATGTCTAGCCCTGAGGCCTCACAACCGGACCCAAATCCGACGCAAAATGCACCAAATACAGCTACAAGTGCCAGTGGTGGTATCAACCCGGTAGCTGGGGAGCTTAGCAATGCTCTAGCTGAGAATAAAGTTTCTCCTGAAGAAGCGCTACAGATGATGAATGATTTCGTGTCTGGCAACCAGGATATGAACAAAGCTGCCAAAAATATTGAAGGTAAGTGAAAGAAGAGTTAGGTATACAAATTCGTGAACATTCTGTCACAAGTTGGGTCTGCTGGCCTTCGTTGGCCCCCTTCAAAAACGTTTCAAAATTCAATCTACTTTCAAACCAATCGGATGCTGTCACGCCCCACGAAATGTTACGGATCCTAAGTTTTAGCCTGCTAGATTATCTAGAATAAAAGGGCAGGTCAGGCTCAGCGAGTTTGTCGAGATCAAACATTCTTTCAAAAATACTTCTGAATTTAAGAAGATCACCTGTGTTCAGAACAAATAATAAACAAATAATCATCAAATTTTCCTTTAAGGCATGCTTGGTCAAATCGCTCATACTCGACATCACGCACCAGGAGCGGCCGAAGGTGCCAGTGCCTCAGCACCGTCCTCGTTGACGCCAGAGCATCCATTACTTCAACCTCCAGCAGATGTCGCTTCTCCACTCAATGATGACACTCATAAGTTTGTTTCCAATCCAAACGACATTGCAGGTCTTAACACGGGATTCAGTGACCCAAACTTGGCCATGGGATTCCATAAAGGTTCGCCAGAGCTAGCACCAGGTAATTTTAGACTTAACAATCTTGTTGTTTTCGTTTTGTTTTGATCTACATGAGGTGGATGTTAATGTGAGATTCCTTGATCCATTTTTATCGACATAAAGAAAATGAGTCTTCTCACGGCTTTAGAAGAAGATCGAAGCAACGATGAAATACACTGTAAATTCTAACATTTTCGATAAAAAAGCGTGTAATAAGTTTACCAGAATCCTTTTTGAATCAAATAAAATAGGACGATCCAAGATAGTATGAAAAGCGCATAAGCATATTGAGTTTCTTCTTTTCCACCGCCATCAGGTATGGACACATCAGTCATCAAATCACCCGACTTGGATCCTTCTATGGCTCAACCTGATGGCAGCAATGGTGGTGCTCCAGTCTTCATGGGAGGTGCACAAGGTGATCTCAAAATTCTTTCACCATGCTAAAAACCTCTATAACCAGAGCCAATTCAATAAAATTAGGTTTATTTAGTTCACTGTCTCGCAACTCTCCTAATCGTAACAATGATTTATCAATATCATAAACCCTTCGGAGTAGTAGACACATCATTATTTTCTATGAAACAGAACTTTTGATTTTACATTTCATATATTGAACATAAGGTAAAAACATATCTCTCTCTTTAGGTGAAACAGCTCCGAAAATGGATATGGATGGCGAAGGAAAACAAGCCATTCACATGGACGGTGAAAATGGTATGGTAGCGCCAGGTGGTGGACCTCCAGGTAGGTGTTCCTTGATATATTTTTATAAGAAAAAATCCAAAATCCGTATATATTACATGTACAGAGTGTCCGGAAGAATGTATAATATCCAAACAGATACAAAAGTGGAAAATTTAGCGTTCTTCTCTCTTTTTTTAATACGCAATAATACAAAGAACTATCTCCACTCATGTTTCGATATTATAGTCTTTATTGCGGACACAACCCTGCTTCTCGGTTTAGGTGAAGGACCATCATCGTCAGTTCCCATCGAACAGGAGGAACAGAACTTCCGTCCTCCAGAAGAGGAGGCTCACTACCAACAACCACAGGGAGGGATACCATCCGAACAACCACAGGGAGGGATACCATCCGAAGAACCACAACGTGTTCAAGAAGAAGCACCTCCTGGTGGAGGAGGTGGTGGAGGAGGTGGTGGAGAAGCAAATGTTGCGGGTGGCTCACAACAAGGAGAAAGCCGACAACAGGTAAATTTGTTTTTAATTGTTCTGGTAATATGTCTCTAGTGAAATTTTGTTTGTTTTGTCTTTTGTCTTTTAGGATTTTGGGTTGTTAAAATTCATTGGTCATTTGATAGTTGGCATATGATGTTGGAAAAGTTTTAGTGTTTTCCGAAATTTGATTAGCGTTGTACAAGGGTACAACTTTGTTAAATCATGAAGTCTCTGCCGAGATATTATGATCTCTAATATAGAAATTATGAAGTTTTATAAAACAAGTTCAAGAAGCATCGTTATAAACAAGTGATAAACAATGCGTTTCTAGTTCCTGGTTCGAATCCCAACTATAAAGATAGTTGAGTCTATTAACCTTGTATCCAGTGAAAGCAATCGAAAGACAAGCCTAAAACGTCGTCCATTACTGGGCTATTTATTTAAAATATCGACTCTTGCGGTGTTGATGGGTAATTAACTCTCACAAACTATTCTTACATTCTAATCTTAAACTAGGTCATGGCTAAATTGAACAGCTTTTCAACTAATGGCCCACCACCGCCAGTGGACGTATATGAGGGTCAAGTCCCTGAGCTAAATGGTCTGGTCCATCCACAGCCACAAACACAGACTGGCGAGACTCGATCACCAACAGTCCACACGTTACCTCCACAAAACTACCACAAACCCAACAATATGGTAATGGAAGCTTTCAAAGCACCAGATGATGGTTACGCTAACCCACAATTTGAAAACCCGAGTGCCAAAATAAGAAAACTTATTCCAGATATTTCTTCTGATAAAACACCGACAGCTCAACTCCTGGATAAAATGGATCCACATGAAATAGCAGGTCAAGTAGATCCATCCTCCATGAAGCACGACTCCTTCTCAGATTACACCAGTTCCTTACTAGAAACAGGGGGAAGCAAATTTGATCAAAGACTCGTTAAAGGTATTGAAGGTGATCTTTTCCAACACAACAAAGATATTTCAACCATGTTTTCGAAACCAATTAACAGCGAGTTTGGAGATGAAGTCAATCAAGCTATAGGAAGACCGATGCCAAGTTTCGCCAATGAGGATATGGGCTTAGCAACATCACAATTTGAACGTAAATTCAAAACTCCACATCCAGTGGCCGTTAGACCAGCTGTCCGAAAATCAAAACCTAACCCGCAAGTGTCCGGTAAAAGACGGAACATGTTAGCTGATATGTATGCAGATTCGTTATTCCCCGAAGATAATATGGACATCGCATCACTCCAAGGAAGTCTGCAAGGACGATTCAATAACAAAGGTTACTATCTTTTCCCTTCGCCTGACAAGTTCATATTTAATACCATGTTTTGTCTATCAAAAGTTACCCCAACTGATTCTTGGTAAGAAATTAAGGTAGTCAAAAGCATTCGTCGATTCTGATCGGAAGCATGGACGATTTCATCACTTCGTTCGATGTGACCTCCATAGTTAATTTCCAATAAGGTAATAAGATTCCTGTTCAAGCAACAAGACGAGTTGGATAGCTTGTAACAAAAGCTTTTCTTACATATTTTTCAGTGCGTTCGAATGTACCTACTGCTAAACCAGGACAACAAAAGCTTCCTGTCAAACAGGGAAAACTAAAGACATCTAAAGGACGAAAATTTCCAATCACCAAAAAATTGAATTCGAAAAATCCAAAACAAACAAAAGAACAAAGCAAGCAGAAGAAGAAGAAGACTCAGACGAAGAAGATACACAATAAACGGGCGATGAACATGAAACCACGTCGCAAGCTGTTCAGGTAGGTTTAAGCATACTAGAAATGCTCTATTTCAAGCTTCGGATATAGCTGGAATCAAAAGGCTTCATAGTACATACATCTGTAAACAAATTGAGTTTCTAGCATTAAAGGATAAAAAGTTAATTTTTCCACTTCATTTTATAAATTTTTTTGACTTGTTTTTTTTTTAATTAAAGTGCTCTGAGTTATCTTTTCAGCGGTGTGAGTGGACTTTAGTTCTTAGGTTTTTGCCGAAATTGAGCCTCGTGTTTTTATAATAATGTTCTTATCGATCAAGAGAAACGTGGCTCGGTCAATTTGTGAAACAATAACAAAGCTTTATCTCCTCCTTTTCATTTTCAGGAAACGAGCCAACATTTCCCACAGACCACAATCACAACAATCAAATACAAAAAGGACCTGGATTCCAGCTTTCAAACGTAAACACAAGGGTCTGTCGGCACAACGACGACAACGTGTCAATCAGATCAAAACAGACCATGCTTCAATGAGGATACCAGCATCGTCAGCCGATAACCACAAGCAACACGCAGAACATAGCCTTATTACTGGTGGTCGCACAGGCTTGAGTGATCAAGTAGCAAAACTTAGCGAAGATACAAACAAAATTGCTTCAACGCTAAACGGAGGTTAGAATAATCAGTAGCCAATTTTTTTTTCAAGAATCCATTATTACCTTTCTGATTCTAAACATACACCAGCTTGATATCTGGCAAATGACGCCGTTTCAACGTTCATCAAATGTCATAATCAAGGACCTTGAGACGTTTAAAAAACGTTTTGATTTATTCAATCCGGGTTATTCAAGGAAGATTTTTAGCCCCGTGTTGAGAAAGTAATTTTTCCGTCCAGGGGAACCATGAAAAAACCAAGAGGTGAGTGAACTCACATGAAAAATTCAGGGCGGAGGTTGAGCTTCAAAATATGTCCTCCTCGACATGGGGAAGGGGTAAAGATTTCTTCTGGGATAGCAAGTTTGATGGGTAAATTGTGATTTCAATTTCAGAGCTTCCACAACAAGAACACGCATCGTTAAGAAAGCTGGTGACAGAACTGAAGAATGTATTACACGAGATCAAAGAATCACCACAATTGAATAACAACAAGAAACATACTTTCCTCAATGGTGAAAGGTATTTATTGAGTGAACTTAAGTTTAATTGAATTAAGATTTTATCATTGTCCAAAAAGGTTTGACTGGAACCATTAGCCAGAAATAGCAATAAATTGACAACACACAGGGGGGGGGGTGAAATAAAATAACAAGAAGTCCAATGGGTTCGTGTAATAATCGAGGTAATATCTATTAATGGTCTTATAGAGGTCGAAACCAAAAATACTTTGGCGAGGACGAAAAATCGCGAAATTCATGACATTTACTTTCGCGAATTTAACGGAAAAATATTTTTCGCGAGCATAAATTTTCGCGAATCAAGACGTAAAATTGAGAATTTTCACATGAAAAGTTGGCTTAAAAGTTACATTTTATTCTAAGTTTGAAGTTTTACAGATTTTCTGTTTTGTTGAGAACTTTCGCGAGCATGAACTTCCTCGAATAGCCCTTCCTAGAATTTTTAAAGACATTTACTTTCGCGAAAAGGGCCAAAATTCGCGAAAATCGCGAAAGTTTCTTCTCGCGAAAGTTTGTACGCCTAAAGTAATCGATTCAGAACTTCACCAGTTTACCAGAGAAAACAACTGAAAGAAAAACAATAATTTCCATTACAGGCAATTGACAGAAAGTGATATATTGAACTTGGAAGATGTGACAAAATCAGATTTACTGAGCGCATTTGCCAGCATTAAGAAGGTAAACGAACAAAGAGAAGACCAGAGTTTCATTCATTCCAATGGTATGGATGGACATCTACCGCAGGAAGTTTATGAACCACCAGGCTTTACCAGTGGTGAGTTTGTTTTATAGCTGACACTTGTTTCGACGTTCATCAAACGTTATATGGAAGTTTGCTATCTGAAAAGTATTTTGCACAATGAATGGCTAGATAAATTTGATTTATAGAGAAACACCAAAGCGGTAATCTCTTTCAACGTTTGAAATTAAAAGTAACCGAAGATTTATGATATAGACAGCCCACTTAAAGTGGCCACAGTGAAACTGTCAAAAATAAGTCTGTTTTTCATAGAAAAGAACCTCAAGTTTGAGAATGCAATAAACTTTATTTTTTTAGGTCAAGAATGGAAGCGAGGAAAAATTCAATCCAAAGTATTACTGAAGAAAACCTAAAGACGCCCGAATAATAGACATTATGTTATTGATGAAAAGTTCTTAGGAAAAAGAAATCCAACTCGTTATCAAAAGCCTCAAGCGGATAGAAGTGTAGTGGACACCAAGCAAGGCCAAGGTGGCTTCTCAAAATTTGGTCAGAACTCCGCATAAAGACTAATTAAAATCTAATTTGCATGACAAATCTTATACACATGCAACCTCGCAATAACTATCACCAATTTTCGGAAATTTTATTTTAACTGGAAATTTAGATTATTTTGAATTTTTGTAAATTTTAATATTTCAATCAATTTAAAAAATTGTATATGTTTATTAAATTAAAAGAATAACAAAAAAAATCGAAGCCTATCGAATAGCCTAGGTATCAAAAATTTGTCTAAACATAATCAAACATTTTTAACATCGAGTAGCCGCCAAAAAAAAAGATGAGACTGGTTTCCACATAACAGCAAGAGAAATTGCACACTTTAAAGCGAATGAACTCAAATAAACTGCACGACTTATATGTGTCACCTGCATTGAGTTTAAAGCCCTAAGGGCTAGAAGAGAATCTTTAACCTTTCTTAGGCAAGAAAAAGTGAAGCCTTAAGACATGCGTCGTATTTTTGACGACGGATTGGATCTAGCAATTCTTTTGTATTCATGTGATATTTTTTTCGAAATTTAGCAGTAAATTTTAGTTCCAATCTGCCATTTGTGTAAAAACTAGGCGGACCGTGTTAGGCCGCGCAACTTTGGTAGGATTTGTTGGCTTCAAATCCTAACAAGGAGATTCGATTCTAGCCCTTCGGGCTTATACTTTATTGGTCACCTGGTAGAAGGGCCAAACCAATGTAGAAGATAATTATTCATGATACCAAATTCAGAAAAAAGGGAATACCTTTTGTAGCAAAGTGTTCTTCTAAAAGATGCTCAATTTCTTGGACTGGTTTTTCATGTACACTTTGTTTTGAAGTGATTTTTCAACTTGACGTAATTTCTCAATTTCCTTCTCCGTTTCATCAATGTTGTATTTCAGAGTACGCGAAATACTCGTCTCCCTGCCCAAATGAAAAGATGACAAAAATTGTAGTTACTTCAAACTGATGGGGTGTATTGGACTGTTACCAGAGTGACCTAATACTAGCTATCAATCAGGTGTTTCTTTAGTGGGTTTATTTCTAGTGGATCTAGATAGATCGATGACTGCAGTAATTTGGGTACCATAATACTCGTGACCAAGGTTGGTGGACGATAAATCAGTGTACTTGGGAGTACTTTGGGTAAAGATAGACCAAGGGCAGTTCGCAAGGTGGACGGCGGACTAACGAGACTCTAAGGTCCCGAATAACGTAGAGACGCACTAGTAAAATTCAATTATGATCAATTTATCTTCAAATTAAGATGTGAAAGATATACACTTTGTATAGCAGAAAGGCTGATAAATATACAGTACGACAACCACGTATTTGACGTCATCATAAGTTTTTAGTCAGGGGAAAAGCAAAAAGCCGTCGCAGGCGAATCATCAAAATTAATCCACCTTAAAGTATCTTACCTTAATCAATAATCTAATGAATGTTTCAGAACTTCTGTTACAGATTATGGCGGAGATAATGCTATTAAGAATGATCGATCCTTAATAGAAATTTACGTCTAATATCATAAGTAGTATGGAATCCCATTCAAAATTGTCGAAAATATTTTTGTGTCTACACTACTAGACTGGTTCAAGCACACTAAACTAAAAAAGTCAACGGATTGAACCCAAGCATACTAAAGTATATACTAAAGATAATGACTTTTGAAAGTAACTGGTAAATTAGAATTGTGTGATTCCCCGTTAAAGCTTTCTCATCCTTAGAGGTCGGTTGTTTTTCAATTCCCTATTCAGTTCAACATAAATTATGGATTTTCAAGTGTGGGAACTTTCTTCATAAAATTTAAAAAATAGTCGAAAATATTCCAACTCGAACGGGAATTCTAATTCGCTCGAATTACAACACGATTCGAATTATAGAAAGTATTTTACGAGGTTTTCCCTAGGGGCTGAGAATTAGTTCGAATTATAGAAAGATTTGAACAATAGAAGATCGGATTAGCGAGTCAACTGTAATTTGTATAAAGAAAAAAAGTTTCCAATTATTGTTTTTGTCAAGCATATTATTTTGAGCAGTTTTGGTAAAGTATTCAATTTAGCTTAAAAAGGATTAAAGTGAAACACATCCTTTATCCATTCCAAAATTCGTTAAAAATCCATCAAGCCAAGACAATTCAAGAAAAAAACAAAAATATGTTTCAGAGGCGGTTCAGAGAATGACCCCTGTTGAAAACAATCTACAAAGCAAGGTTAAAGAAACGCCCTTAAAGGAAGGGCGTTGATTGATATAAATTATTTGGATTTTGATCAAGTCAACCAGACACAATAAAGATGGCAAGCTTAGTAGAGAGTGTCCGTGAAATTTTATCGGTATCGCAGAAAACTCGATATGATTCATTCTCCGATCGATACAATCGCATTTTCATGGTGAAGGTGATGATCGTTGGGACTTTGTTCTTGGGTTTTAATTGGTACGCAGATAAGATTCACTGCATGGTCTCACCTGACGTCAAATTATCGTATGATTTCGTGTCGGAAGCCTGCTGGACGCAAGGCTTCTACATTTACCCCTCCATATTACCAGAAAAAGATACCGTCGCTTATTACGGTATACCGACAAACCTGGACAATGACGGCCGATATGCTAGCAACGGCAAATTCTGCGTCGCCAGCCCGACCAGAGGGAATTCAAAGGATGAAGAATGCGTGCCAATGAAGAAACGATTTTTTCTGCAATATCAATACATGCCTTTCTTCGTTGCTGCTCTTGGATTATTCTTCTATCTACCTTACGTTATCTTCAAGCTGGTCAACACAGATCTGGTGCTCCTCAAATCTGACATCAAATCCATGCAAGATGCTGATAAAATCCTACAAGCATATTTCTGTCGTACCTCACAGAATCATCTCAATCAAATGCGTGCCAAAGTCATCGCCAACTATCTGATCAAGATGCTATATATTTTTTCCAATTTGTCAGCTTTCTTCCTGGTTAATGAGATTTTCGATGGGCGTTTCATTGCTTATGGAGTGTCGTGGTCAAACTGGCAAAACATGGCTAACGAAGTGGCGTATGATTATATGGGAAGGAGAGAACAACCACGCCCTGGTAATATTGTCATGCCAACCTTCGGTATATGTGAGGTGAGGTTTAATATTACTTTAATTATGTCTACTGACCAAATTGAGATCTAGGCCTCATCGTCTAGAAGATTATGAGAGATTGAAAAGGAACTAACCTAAAAACTCGCCTTTAAACAAAGCTAATGAAATTAGAAAATGTCGCAGAAATAGGGAAATCAGAAAAAACTAATGAGAAAATCTTGAGAAAATCCCGAAAAACAGCTTTTTTCAGGATATTTCCAGGTTTGGCAAGGTTGTGCAACTTATCAGAAAATCCGCCATT
This sequence comes from Clytia hemisphaerica, assembly GCF_902728285.1. NCBI lineage: Eukaryota > Metazoa > Cnidaria > Hydrozoa > Leptothecata > Clytiidae > Clytia > Clytia hemisphaerica. The sequence goes on from NW_027104593.1 coordinate 140,357, forward strand.
ACGGAATAAAATATTCTACCGAGTGTACCACAAAAAAGGTTAAGACAAATTTGTCAACTTATACAAACATCAAAGAAATGAATCTTTCGCATTTGAAAGATTAACTTGAATTTTAATGGTATTTTAACAAATTTGGCCTAGTAGATAAAAAGTTATGATCAAATTAATAAAAATTTGTTTTCAGAAAGTGCTCAAAAATCGGCACATTAAACTTATTTGCAAACCAAACCGCACTTTCATTCAAAAGCTCATCATAATTTTTTTTGACCAAATTTAGTGAATGACCTTGCAATCTTAAAGTGTATCTTCCTTCCTTCTAATGCAAAAAAAAACATAACATTCTTCCTTACATTTCATAGAACTTTTGAAAATTGAATCCAAAGTGTTTAACTTTGTTACGTTAATTAGGGTAACCTTCCATTATAATGCCGCAAAAAAAAAATCATTTCCAAAAACGAAATATTTTTCAACTTTTACTAATTCAACTTTTAGATCCATGAAGGAGCGAGAGATTTCCGAGCCACAATCACCAATAAACATAAATTCATTTGCGAATACAGTCAACACGTGTTTTACCACTACATATTGGCTTTGTTGTGGTTCGCGTTCATGACTGGACTTTTCATATCTACTGCAGGATGGGTGTACGCGACGGTCGAATTTCTGTACGTCAAAACTAGGTTCTGTCAACAGGTAAAGTAGTCAATCTACAAATATTCCTAAGGGTATATAATAGAGTGGAGTCTCTTTAATTCGGGCATCTATAACAGTTGAGCAAGTTTCATGGCCCCTTCAGTTAGAACTGCCTTATACCCAATAACGCGAAATTTCAATAACTTGAATAGATTTGTGTTCCTTGTGCGTTGTATGACATATTTTTCACATAAAGATATCACTATTTACTGTGTATCATGTTCGCAAAACATTCCATAAGAAGCTACTTGGAAGAGCCTAGAACAACGATAGCCAATCGAGCTGAAATCTGATCTAAACATTTTTAACGAGTAGAATATGATTTACGCCAAGACTGAACTGTCTGATTGAACGCCGGATATCCCAAACCATCTGATTATCCAATTAAATCTACTTTTTCAATCTCCATCAACAGGCTGGGTTTGATCGAAGGATCAGTGAGTGGCTATCATACCGTGAGTACGAATATCTCAAAATCATCAGACGAAAACACATTGGGATCTACTACCAAATCATTGATCGGTTACAAGAACAAAAGAGAGGTGGTTCCCTTCAAAATCCACGGCAGCCGATTGGAGAAGGTACTTTAGATAGGAAAGCCTTTCAACAAAAGAATTATGAAAAACAAAATGGTTATGTGTGAAAGTAGGAGCCAAGCTACGGTTTATGTTTGTGATGCAAAAAGAACATTGTTAAAAAATTATCTTTTCAATTTCAAACGTTCTAATCCAGTTTACCAGATGATGCTAGAGACCACTGACCTATGAATAACCCTGGAAACAGTTTCTCAATACTAGCCAATTAAAATCTTTGATTGACCGTTTAAAAAATGAGGCTATAGCTTCTGTAAGATCAGCCCAAAAGATTCATATAGCTCTCGGAAAGATTTATTTCGAACGAACCGCTAATATTTTGAATTCTGTCAGGACCGATCAGGAAAAGAATAAACTGTATACCAGGAAAATTTACCACATTGTATATAATAATTATGTTTCGAAACCCTATAAAAAGTAATACGAATGACGTGTGCATATTTATGTTAATTTATGATTAACGCTTGATCCAGTCGTGTAATTATCTATTAATTTATTCCGTAATTATAATTATGTAAGATAATCTCTTTGGTTTTTGGAAATCGAGTTCCTCATTTTATTGTCTCGTGCGATGACGAAAACAACTCCTTTAGTAGAGCTTCCTGGTTTTTCAAAATAGAATTCATATTACCTCAAACCCATACTTAACCTTTCCAGTGCGCATTTTTTTTAATTTTCACGATATCAGCGCGCAACATTTTTTCGGAAAGTAGACATGCTCGGTTATTTTGTCATAACTCAAGAACTAGAAATCTTTAGAAAAAAAGTAAGGTATCCCTGAAAAAGCTAACTAAATTCTATAACTTTTAGAACAAGTATCAATCCAAATAAAATATTCTAACAAAAATGGTAGCTTCACGTAAACCAAAGCTTTTTTCACATTTTCCGGTAATGTCACTTTTTTTTACATTTTTCACATCTAATGTAAAAAAAAGTTTATTAAAAACATTGCATCATCATATATCAACGGAAAGCTTAGAATCTCTACTTTTCGTTTCTCTTTATTTTGTAAGTAACGCTAATGGGAGAAATATAGCTTAAAAGATAGCATGGTTAAAATACGACTAAACACGTCACTCGGAACCGAAAGGTAAAGTATATCCCTAATTTTGAGTATACACGCAAAGATTTTTACTTCAGTAATATCATATGATGCATATTTTGAACCTGGCAGCGTAGAAAAAATGCTTCACCAAAGGAATAGTCCTTTTTGATCTCCTCTCTCTAACATACACGTCTTCTGAAAAGAACAAACTATACAAGAACATAAGACTCATGGCTAAAATATTATGAAAGAGTTAAGAACATTTCAAGGCTTTGCGGACTCTAGAGCAATAAATTGTTTAGAGAAATAAACAAAATACTCCTATACTAACCATTCAAAAATTTTGGGACGTTCTTATAGAAAAGGAACGTATACAGGAATAAATAAGGTTGTCGATTAATTTCCTGCTCGTGATATAAAATGTCCGAATCACTGAAACTCTTTTGCCATTTGGAACGAGCTTTGATTGGTAGGAAATGTGAACAAAATGAAGTCTGTCAATTTTGTGAACGCTCATTTTGGAAGATCAAAAAAACATTGACTACAAGGAACCATTCCATTTTATATCCATACAGGAGGGTGGACGAACATTTCCAGATGGTAATCCAAGTAAAATTTCCGGGGGGTGTTTTTTCATTCTTCCAAGGGGGTAAGTTACTCGAAAATTTTCAGGGGGTAAAAGACTGGACCCCCACTTTAAGGTATGAAAAGAATTTTTCCAAGAGTATTTTTGCAAATTTTGCCATTTTCCAGACATACATTTTCAATATTTTTTTTTTGACTTGAAGAGGTTCGTCCACCGCCCTGCATGGTTTTTTAATGGAACAGCCCAATTTGTAACAATACAGCTAAAATGAAAAGACGCAATAAATCTTGCAGCAGACAGAGGTTAGACAGAGGTCACGAGTAGTACTTGTTCATGAGGTTTGTACGCGTTATTTTGATGTGAGCAAATGAACCATTATCTTAACTGATGAGGTATGTTAATATAAAAATGCAGCATAACTTGAGGTCGTCAAAAGACAACGTCAAATTAGAATGACGTTTTAGAAAGTTGTATATTTTCTATAATCGTGCATATTTAAAGTTTGGCATTTAAATAAGAGACAGTTTAAAAGGGAAATTAGTTTCAACCACATTTACATTACGGTCTATTGTACTGTAACGTCACTCTTTATGTAACGAAAGTACTTCAAGAAATCAGATTTTTATCAAAATACACCAAAGAACAATAACAAGTCAAACTCCTCTTCAGGAGACAGTTACTTGTAGTTGGAATCTTATTACCCTCCCTACCGTCCAAAGGTGCGACGCTGGGTGACGGCTAGTTGTTACTAAAAGTAATTACCACTGGTTCCCAACTGATATCTACGCCCTTTTTGATTGGTGAGAGTTCTGAAAGAGGTGTAGACTCCCGGGGAAGAAAAACAAAAATCCCTCTTTGACCAAACCAGGATCCTTTTCATGGAGGACCCCGTAAAAGGTTGCGATAAAATCTATATTGTCTTTGTCCTTAACCGTTTTACCATGAAAAAATTTCCTTCAAATAGGCTAAAAAGCTGTTTGAAGGTTGGGAAAATATATGGAAAGTTTGAAACATAGAACTTGACAAATAAACAAAATTTTCTAACAATCGTGGATAATCGTTATTGATTTAGGAGAGCTTTTAAAAAAGATTTTTGAATGTTTAAGAAAACTGCAGCCTTTGGAAAATCTGGTATTTAAAACAATCCTCAGACCATCTCTATTAACATTCTGCCTGTTCTGCTTTCATACTAATAGGCATCACAAAGTCTCTAAACAAGGTCTTTCGCAGTAGAGTCTCTACAACTCGAACACGCAAGGGGGCACAAATTTGTCCGATATTGTTAACTGATGGCACGAGAAAAGTTGTTCGAGTTAGAGAGACATTCATGTTATGGAGGTTCGAATCGAGCTAAAGAGACTCCACTGTAATATGAAATAAAATGAAAACGGTCTAATAAAGCATACCCTGGGTTGCGTTTAAAATGAAAACGGTTTAATAAAGCATACCCTGGGTTGCGTTTAAGATGAAAACTACTGTCTAATAAAGCATACCCTGGGTTGCGTTTAAAATGAAAACGGTCTAATAAAGCATACCCTGGGTTGCGTTTAAAATGAAAACGGTTTAATAAAGCATACCCTGGGTTGCGTTTAAGATGAAAACTACTGTCTAATAAAGCATACCCTGGGTTGCGTTTAAAATGAAAACAGTTTAATAAAGCATACCCTGGGTTGCGTTTAAAATGAAAACGGTCTAATAAAACATACCCTGCGTTGCGTAAAATGAAAACGGTCTAATAAAACATACCCTGGGTTGCGTAAAATGAAAACGGTCTAATAAAACATACCCTGGGTTGCGTTTAAAATGAAAACGGTCTAATAAAGCACACCCTGGGTTGCGTTTAAGATGAAAACGGTCTAATAAAGCATACCCTGGGTTGCGTTTAAAATGAAAACGGTCTAATAAAGCATACCCTGGGTTGCGTTTAAAATGAAAACGGTCTAATAAAGCATACCCTGGGTTGCGTTTAAGATGAAAACTGTCTAATAAAGCATACCCTGGGTTGCGTTTAAAATGAAAACAGTTTAATAAAGCATACCCTGTGTTGCGTTTAAAATGAAAACGGTTTAATAAAGCATACCCTGGGTTGCGTTTAAAATGAAAACGGTTTAATAAAGCATACCCTGGGTTGCGTTTAAGATGAAAACAGTTTAATAAAGCATACCCTGGGTTGCGTTTAAGATGAAAACGGTCTAATAAAGCACACCCTGGGTTGCGTTTAAGATGAAAACAGTTTAATAAAGCATACCCTGGGTTGCGTTTAAGATGAAAACAGTTTAATAAAGCATACCCTGGGTTGCGTTTAAAATGAAAACGGTCTAATAAAACATACCCTGGGTTGCGTAAAATGAAAACGGTCTAATAAAACATACCCTGGGTTGCGTTTAAAATGAAAACGGTCTAATAAAGCACACCCTGGGTTGCGTTTAAGATGAAAACAGTTTAATAAAGCATACCCTGGGTTGCGTTTAAGATGAAAACAGTTTAATAAAGCATACCCTGGGTTGCGTTTAAAATGAAAACGGTTTAATAAAGCATACCCTGGGTTGCGTTTAAAATGAAAACGGTTTAATAAAGCATACCCTGGGTTGCGTTTAAAATGAAAACGGTCTAATAAAGCATACCCTGGGTTGCGTTTAAAATGAAAACGGTCTAATAAAGCATACCCTGGGTTGCGTTTAAATGAAAACGGTCTAATAAAGCATACCCTGGGTTGCGTTTAAGATGAAAACTGTCTAATAAAGCATACCCTGGGTTGCGTTTAAAATGAAAACAGTTTAATAAAGCATACCCTGTGTTGCGTTTAAAATGAAAACGGTTTAATAAAGCATACCCTGGGTTGCGTTTAAAATGAAAACGGTTTAATAAAGCATACCTTGGGTTGCGTTTAAGATGAAAACAGTTTAATAAAGCATACCCTGGGTTGCGTTTAAGATGAAAACGGTCTAATAAAGCACACCCTGGGTTGCGTTTAAGATGAAAACAGTTTAATAAAGCATACCCTGGGTTGCGTTTAAGATGAAAACAGTTTAATAAAGCATACCCTGGGTTGCGTTTAAAATGAAAACGGTCTAATAAAACATACCCTGGGTTGCGTAAAATGAAAACGGTCTAATAAAACATACCCTGGGTTGCGTTTAAAATGAAAACGGTCTAATAAAGCACACCCTGGGTTGCGTTTAAGATGAAAACAGTTTAATAAAGCATACCCTGGGTTGCGTTTAAGATGAAAACAGTTTAATAAAGCATACCCTGGGTTGCGTTTAAAATGAAAACGGTTTAATAAAGCATACCCTGGGTTGCGTTTAAAATGAAAACGGTTTAATAAAGCATACCCTGGGTTGCGTTTAAAATGAAAACGGTCTAATAAAGCATACCCTGGGTTGCGTTTAAAATGAAAACGGTCTAATAAAGCATACCCTGGGTTGCGTTTAAAATGAAAACGGTCTAATAAAGCATACCCTGGGTTGCGTTTAAGATGAAAACTGTCTAATAAAGCATACCCTGGGTTGCGTTTAAAATGAAAACGGTCTAATAAAGCATACCCTGGGTTGCGTTTTAGATGAAAACGGTCTAATAAAGCATACCCTGGGTTGCGTTTAAGAGAATCCTTCAATTTGGTCAGCTTTTTGTTCAGTGTTGAAATCTTTTCGCTGTTTTTGAAAATTTGGATGTTGACATCCGAAGATGCTCCTTTTGATTGTTTGTTCTGCGTTTGTTTGCCTGTAGAAAGAATATCAAGCTTATATTTTACGGTTGAATCAGGAATCACAATAGAATTATATTCAATGTTTTCTTAGTAGTGAAGTGGATATAGAATGTCCAGAGACATTGGTAAGCGCTCATTTCAACGAAAAATCAAAAAAGTAACTCAGGGGTCCCATTTAGCAGGAAGCCATAAAAAGCTTCTAGGATAAGAACGCAAAAACTAGTGGATACGCAGATAGCATAGGACATTGAAGTCTCAATTGAACTACCTCTTGAAGAGCCTTGGCCAGTGGTATCTTTCTGTTTAGATCTGTGTTGCTTCATTGACTGGTAAGTTTCTTCGATACTTGAACGTGTGTTGACATGGAAGTGCGACGAAGACGATCCTGTTTTGGAAGTTTTCATTAGATAGGAAATTAGATTTTCATGAAGAAACTAGATAACCTTGAGACATATCAGATTCAACTGATATCCAAATTTACAAGGAAGATTTCAAAATTACCACTTGTCTTTTGATTGAACGGATCAGAGTGAGATCGAGGGCAAATGTTAGATAACAAAAGTGTAGCCGCATTGACATAGGTTGACAGTGGCAATATTTTGCATCTATTTATCTGCACAGCCTGGATTGTCAATTAGGGCAATCAGCGACGCTAGAGGTGACCTCACTATACGTGATCGAGTGGAACTCGAACCGACAACCTTGCCAGCGACTATGTGGCGAATCCAAAAATTCCAAATTCATGACAGAGAATGTTGCCAATTCCAAATTCATGACAGAGAATGTTGCCATCATCCCAAACGCCCAATATGATAAGATTCAAGATCGGGCTGAAGATATTTTTAGCCGTACCTGTTTTTCCCTTTCGGTTAGTCAACCCATCAATCAAATCAAAAGTGGCTCGTTCTTTTTCCTAATGAGAAAAGGAACACGATGAAGTTCAATAAAATTGGTAATGGCATTTAAACCAGGATCAAACATTTAAGATTCAGTCCTGTACCTAGTTATATATAAAGAACGCTTAAAATGTTCAACGCTTTTCAATTAAGTCAATTTAACAACATGTAAATAAAACTTGGCGAGTACCTCAACAAACACAAAATAACTGGAAATGTAATCTTGTTTCAGCGTCAAGAAAAAAGCTGTATCTAGTCAAGGCTCTACAAAATTACTTACTTCCTTATTTTTGGTACGTATTTCAGCGGCAATTTGTTTCTTTACGCTTTGATTTTTCCTCTTGGTTGGGTCTTTGATATATCCTTTCTCACGAAGTTCAGCGATTTTGTCTAAACTTTTACCTATGAAAGGAAAGAAGAGATCTAGAGAATACTGGAACTGTATGGTTAAAGATTTCAGAAAGAATTGGTATTTCAAGCACTTCAAGTATAGAGATTCTAGACATTCAGGTATCTAAATATAAAGTATTGCCGTATAAAAATATTGCTGAAAACTTGATAAAGATCTGTAAAGATCGTAATATCGTTCGAAGAAAATGTGTTTTATGTTTTGATTATAAAAATATCAAATGTGCAATAATTACCTGGTGGTAGCAATCGAATTTCGACAGGCTCGATGCGTCCTTCACTATCTTTGCCCAGTCCTTTGCTAAAATGATTGAAGCAGTCAGTCAAAAAAAAACATGAAAAACAGAACAAACAACAACTAAACAACACAAAAAACAGTTTCCAAAAAGGGTCCTTCTCAATTCATTCACGTATAATTCATTTATCTTAGATATTACATTTTCATATCACAAAGACTGCGGAAATCAAGAATTAAGCATGGGTAGAATGAGAAAGTAAAGGCTCACGTTTACAGCCGCCCCAAGTAAAGTTGCCAAAGATAAGTTTATTTAACATCGAAAAAGTTTCACTGATAACAATTTCAAAATACTTACCCAAAAATGTAACCCATTTTGGCGAGAAGCTTTGAACCGATTCCCTAAAAGAAAAGAAAACCATATATAACATTGATTTAAAGAATATTTTGTCTACTTTCTTTATATTTTATTACTTCATTACCTCTAAGACATTTTATTTATAACAACGTCCGAAATTTTCGAGGCTTTTGGATGTTTTTTATGAACTTCAAGTCTAAAAATGTTCTAATAATGTTTTTATTTTCACTATTTTCACTATTTTGTGAGCGTTCAGAGTCCGTGAAGCCTTAAAATGTTCTGAACATTTTGGTAACTAAGTCTTATGTTCTTACAGTTTCTTCTTATGAACAGGACAAGGATTTAGTCTCATAGAGAAGGCAATAAAATCTGAATAAGAAACCTTTGTGTATTGTTCCCATTCTCCTAAGGGATCTTCTCAAAAATATAATCGATTTTCGATTATTAAGTTCGATTAATGATTCGACTATTTAATCGAATAGCTGCCGTCGTTTAGTCGAATAGGTTCGACTATTTAATCTCCTATATTCGATTATTTAATCTCCTTTATTCGATTATTTAATCCTTGTATTCGATTAATTAATCCTTTTTTGCTTATATCTTAGGGATCCTCTCAAAAATACCGAATTTTGGTAAAATGGTTTTCGGTTAAACTCGGCTGTTTGTTTTGGACAATTTTCCCACCCATCGCAAGTGAAAGAGGATAAAAAATGCTAAAAAATGATATATAAAAAAGTACAGGTTGTAATCCAATTTTCATCGATATTTTTGCCTTGAAGTTATATCTTTTTTCAACGTCAATTTTAACTTCACGTTTCAATGGAAGCGCAATTTCGAAAAAGAAATCCCTTTATTTTACAAATCACCGACACATATCTACTCATTCTCTTTAGCATTTTTTACCTCCAAAATAAATAAAACTTACTGGTTATCCTTGGGAGTTTTTGATATCCAAAAATGAATCACCATTAATAAAAACAAAGTTTAGATAAATAAAGGCTCCCATCGAAAACTGAATTTCGAAGGGAGGAAAGTCTGTAGTGAAAACTGAAGCAAACAAAGCATTCCATTTCCATACATACATACCTCTTACAACCATATCTCAATGTAATAAATTTTATAACTTTCTGTTTCAAAGTCTTTTCAAAAATACAAAATATGAATAAAATCACAATATTTTAGGTTTAAAAAATTTTTAGAAAATGTTTTCTTCTCAAAACCAAACTCACAAATGAATTCAATGTTTTGATTGCCACATTTTCGAATCTTTCGAATGCGTGACGCAATTTGATTGGCAAAAAATAGAACTCGCGTGAAAAACAATGCAACGACTTCATTTTTTAGATGAGAAAAAGTGCAACAACATCAATAATTCTGCGCGATGATTCGATCTCTTATCTAGCCATTAAAAAAAACCTGGATGTAAAATTCGAATCCATTTTTGCAAACAGAATAATAGAGCATGACGTAACTTGTAAGAAAAAAATGTTGCATTGACCAATCAAAATGCCATGATTGACGTTTGCGAACAGAACAATAGAGCAAAAGATTGTTTTCTTCCTGCTTTTATATGACGTAATGACGTATTCTTGATCTTGTGAGTGCTCTCCCTTTTATCCTTTTATCTTTTGTTTTGCCCTTTTTGATTTGAACATGAACACAGCGATGGAGTGCTATTTTCGAATCGAAAAACAATAACAAAGACATAAGAAGCAACTGTGTTGAGAGGAATTCCGTGTTGAGAGGTTGATCACAGAGAAAAAGTGTGTGGAAATTAAAAAGATAGAAAAAGATAGAAGTACTTTATCGTGGAGAGATCGTGGAATTGTTATCCAAACATTAAGAAACTTAAAGATGATGCGATAATGTGATTCACAAAAGGATTATTTTATCATTTCATAATTTATGATGCCCCTTGGTAGATCAAAAATCCTTAAAGGTAAGAAGAATTATGCAGTCATTGGTTGATTTGACTACGGCTTTTTGAAAATATTTTTTTCTTCTGTCTTTCAAATCCACAGTAGACAAAGGCTTGTTTGTGCTGTTTTCGATCTACGTAAGAAAAAATAACCGATATTCGACTATCTTTTGGAAAAAATTCGATTATATTTTGGAATCAAAAGGATTAATTAATCGAATCATAAAATTAAATAGTCGAACCGAGGGGACTAAATAATCGAACTGAGGGGACTAAATAATCGAACTGAGGTGACTAAATAATCGAATTTCGATTGTTAAATAATCGAAGTACTTCGATTATTTAAGCGAATTTTTCGCTTAAATTCGATTATTTAAGCGAATTTATTTTTGAGAAGATCCCTAAAGGACCGGTCATTGAAGATGTCTTGTAAGATAATTGAACAAAACTTTCCCCGTCACCAGTCTCCTCGTTATCACTTTCACTTTCGTTTTCAGAGTTCGTTTCTGGTGAGCTGCTTTCCTCTAAAGTAAAACAAAATTAAAAGTTCTCTCGTATTTAGATGGTTTAACAAAATCTTGTTTAAATCTCATATAAAGAGACATGAAATTTTTAGGTCTCGATCTTTTTAACAAAGGTCATTCGCTCATTCACTACTTCTTTGATAGTGCATTTTATCACAATGTAAAAATGAACGTAAAAGACCTTATTCAATTTCAATGTGAGAGCGTATATAAACAATACTTGAAAATAACCGAAATTTGAAAGATACGTCATAAATCGTTAAGTAAAATGGGTCTTAAACCCTATTTCCTTTCATCCAGAAATAGAAGTCAGTAATTTTGAAACTCTTAACCAAAACACCAAGAATGTGGTCCAGCCTATATCGTCCCTAGCCTATAAGCCAAATCCCAGGCTATGGATATCATACCCCTGCATATTATTTCACAAATTTCCAAATCCTCCACCAAAATATTACGAACCCTTTGTAAAAAGGGGGCACACCATCTCAACCAGATTTAAAACATTATAAACAAAGTAACATAGCAGCATACCGAGAGGAACGATTTCATGATAGTCCACAGTTTTGGATTCATTCTTTGTATCGAAGCTCACAGTCACTTCGTCTTCATTCATATCACTGGAATGATAAAAAGGAATAGGTCATTTCATAGTCACAAAGCGTAATAGGTAATCAGGACCACTGTGCGCTTATGACGATTTACTTTTGGTCCAAAGTTAAAAGATTAAAAGATTTTTGCGCCTAGCCAGCCTGAAATCGTTACTATAGCACAACCAGTCCTGATTACCCATGATTCATTTCGACAGTGATCTTTTTGGAAAACCCATGAGCATTTGTTACTCTACTTCATCCTTGTTATATACACAATAAAGAACTTAAAAGTCAATGTAGATTTGTGTTCAACAAAAAACACAGAGTATCAAAAGTGTTGTTCGATGTTTACACGGTTGTCGTTTCATAGTTTGTTTATAATATATTTAAACATCGAATGCTTGTTGTTAAGAAAATGATCCCTTCCAAATAAAAACTTCTTCCAAACAAAGGGAAACTTGAGAGGTTTACTTATTACTTTCATGCAAAGGCGTCGTAAACTGGAGTGAAATAAAATTGAGAAAAATACACGTTTTTTTCGAGGCTGATCTTGAATTTGATGAAATCAAAAACTTTTTCGTACTCGATTTTGGCTTTATACCACACTCCATCGTGGAATTTTGCCAGACAGGGTTCACCAACATACAGTTTCCTATAACACGAATGAAATTGTAAATAACATTTGGTATTATCGAATAATTTACATTTTGAAGGTAATCTGAAACCTCGCTATCGCCTAATCAAGTCCAAAAAAGATCAAAATCTTTAGATAACTTTATATTACCTCATATATGATTACCTGTAGAATATTCAAGCCAGATATAGAATCAGGTTCTAAATTCGATTTTTTGAAAAAAGAATTTGCATCGCTTAGTGAAGTCTAGCAGTGATAGTGTAAACGATGAGAGTTGCTTGCACATAATAATCATAATAGCTAAGCCTTACGTAAAATCAGGTTCTTTATATTCTTGCAGCTCGTCAGTAGGTACTAGAAAGCCATGCGAAAATCTAAAAGAAATATGGCAGTTGACTAGTTTAAAAATCATTGAAGGTCGTATCTCTACTTTTTCTTTCAAAGTTCTTTAATCTTATTGATAATTCAAGTCAGAATTGTCTTTCCATCAGCTTATAACTTAAAAAAAAAAAAATATTAAAAATAGCGAAGTATTCAAATACTTTTGAGGCAGACTTTAAATGAAGCTTCTCAGAGAAGACCATTTTTCATTCCCAAATTCTCAAATTTGAAGATTTCACAGAAGCGTGAGACTATATTTCGTTCCTTAAAATACACAAACCTGCAGTCGTCATCAGCATAATTACATTTACCATCCAAATAAAATTTGCATGTCACCATTGACTTATGAATGGGATTCAAAAACAAAACACGTGCCTAAAATATAATATAAATATCCCTCGAAAGCAATCACACAATGTCTTACAGCCAGGGGGTAAAAAAATGTATAAAAATTTCTAAAAACATCATTAAAACTGAATAAATCAATCCTTTCATACATCTTGAGTAATAGATTTAATAACAGAAGCTGCTTTTGGTTCATTTTGAAATTTATTCTTATTTTAAACGTTTCGGCCATGAAAACTGATATCATGAGGGAAAAATCCCTCAAAAACGGATATTTATGAGGCTGAAGATTTGTAAACATCGATCAACTGAAATCGCTGTGGATGGAAAAGAGACTCGTCAATTGAGTGCCTGATGGAAGAAAACTAGTAGTAATGTTTTAGGAACATTCTAAAATAGATTTTTACCATCAAATTTGGAACTTCATCCTTTAGGATTTCTTCTTCATTAGTGAGATTGACTGGCTTCTCTTCTATACACATCAACATAACATTGTGAAATTGAAAAGTTCCCCATTCCTGTATAAAAAGGTAGAGTGCAGAGTGTGAAAATATTTGGAATCTGACATTCAGCTTTTGATGAATATTTCTGTCCAACTTAGAAGCTTTACAGCTTATTCCAATATTCTTAGACTTAAAAAAAACACAAAATATACAAAGAGTAATCAACCTGTGTATATTTGACTCTGTATTTTTGACATATTATATCTTCACTTTCATTGTGTTCTTCATTTACTTCTGTTGGCTAGTGAAAAAAATAGAAGATAAATAAGTTTTGATTCGTCAAGCACCAAACCAAAACATATCTTTATGTTTATATTTTAAAGGGAACATTATATTGGTTAGTTGACTGGTCTTACTACAATTAGAATTAATTACGTCATATTTCCACAGTCATTAGATACGAACATAATAATGTTATTGAGATTGATGTCTCATAAAATCATCATCTTCTATTCAATCTAACTAGCATTGTCAAATGAAATGAAAATTCTTGAAATTAAAATCAAACTTTCACCTCTGTATTTTCTCTCTTGGAATTTTCATCAAAGGCTTTTGTATTTGAATCATTTTGTAAAGGGTATTTATTTATATCTTCACAGACTTTGAGTAAAGACTCTTTCTTGAGTGTCAGAAGTTGTTCTAAAATGTATATACAGTAATGATGTTATGACTTGTAACAACGTTTAGATAGAAAAAAGGGCAATTCAGATTTTCAGTGGTGAAGAACTAGGAACTCTTCCCACAACTCGAGTGTGAATAGGAAATATCTCATTATACTATTTTAGGTAAAAGTGACTTAAGCATCAGCGACTAAATTAAATGGGATACAGGGATACATGATCTTATAAAAGGGTAAAGTCATGATAAATTGATAATAACCCAGCAATACCTTACCTTGAGTAACAGATATCAACTCTTTCAGATCTTTTTCCAAATCATACAATTCTAATTTGGTCAACTCGTCTGCTGTCGGAAGTATTCCCCCAATTTGCTCAAGCTTGAAATGAAAACACAAAAATAAATATTACTAGAAGAATCGAGAGAAATTTTTCAGTTGAGTACACAGCGGCATTTTCTCTTTCATAAACTCAGTATTTTTAACAACACAAATGAGCCAACATAACTGCAGCAGAGACTGTGACAAATGAAATTTCACTGTTAGCCTACTTTTTTGATTTTTTGTTGTTTATTTTCAAAATTACTGAAGCGGATTGGATAGAGAACCTGCCTCAAAACCTCCCACCGCCCCAATACAGATTACCAGCGTGTAATTTGCCTTGCAGGTGACGTCATCACAAGTGTTATGTCGAAGCCAAAATAGTTGTGTTCTACGAAGAAGCTCCAAATTCCTGAGTGTACAGGAGCACAAAATCAAAAATTCAAAATGGCGGCCAAGGCCAGGCTGCCAATTACGAAAATCTCCATTTTCTAACCAGCTGGTTAAGTCCAAGAAATGGTTTGAAAAAAAAACGAACCTTGAAACTATCAAGAAATTCATTGGAAGTGATGGTTACATTTCAAAATAAAAACATTTCCAACCCAACGTAAAGGCAGTATCTGCCAACTAAACCAGATCTCACTACGGGGTCACTTCAAACTATAGATTCCAACTCTAGTATAGGCTGTGATTAAACTGCAAAATAAACTGTATTTAAACTACTTTCCAAGTAGAACCTTAACTTGAGAAAATGACATTACCATCTAGTACCACCACAGTAACCTGAGATCAGATTGTGGTTGTTTTCTGCCCACCACACTGGAGTTCTAAAGAGATGGCTGAAGACATAACAATCTGACGAATATGTGATCTCGAAATCGTACCGTGAAATTGGGTAACTTGCATCAGTGGAGGCTAACATGCATAGCCCTCAAATGAAAGACCTGGCTGGTCATTAAAATACAAAATTAAATCAAAACAAATGGTAGAGTAGGGCTGCAAGCAAAGCTGCGTAGTTGTATTTTAATGACCAGCCAGGTCTGTCATTTGAGGGCTATGCACGTTAGCCTCCACTGATGCAAGTTACCCAATCTCACGGTAAGGACCGCATTCGTAAGGACTGGGGATGACAACAAAGTTGCGTGATTGAGTTTCAGAATGTGCCTTAGGCTCGAAAAAAGCAGACAGGAGGTCTGGGGCCTTGTAAACAGCCCAACCAACTGGTCCAGGACAGTCCTGGTGTGGTCTACGGGGCAAAGCCCCAAGAAAATTATGCCTTTTTGCGGAATTAAGTGCTATAATATCAAATATTTGAAGACATTTTTCACTCATTTACCTTTTTCCATATCAGATTTTATTTTTCATAAAGATTGAGTTCCAAAACTCAATTAAAGATTCAGAAACCCCGTATCAGTTTTTGACTTTCTGGCGCACAACAAGATTCTTGTTGTGAAATTTTGCCTGAGAGGACTATTTTCCGAGGACGTTTGATTTTCAAGCGCACCTTCATAGGTTTACCATGCGCGTAAGAAAATTATAAACAGCTGTTATCAGGTTACACCACAGGGGTTCTGTTTTTTAAAATAAACTTGCAAATAAAATTGTTAATCCATGGTCAGTTTATAAAGTTATACTAAAAAAATCACCATGTAAAATACATAACTAAAAGTTTCATGCTGCATGTGCAATCATCAGATACATCTGTTCAAACAGCTGTTCATAATTTTCTTACGTGCATGGTAAACCTCTGAAGGCGCTTGAAAATTAAAAAACATCTGAGGAAAATAGTTCTTTTATTACTTTAAATAGCACTTGAAATTAAGAAATTATACCGGGATGAAAGTCTAAAATGTGCAACGCGAGACACACAAGACATACAAGAAAGTGTTCAAAACAGATGATATGGTAGGTTTTTATATTTTGAAAAAAGAATAAAATAATGTTCCATTTTTGGTCACCAACCCACCAACCCATTTTTTCTAGTTTCTAGGACACAAACCAAACAATCAATAGGGGCCGGCCCAGGTTATATCAAGTTGTTTTAATTAAGCATTAAAGAATTTACTTTAAAAGGCTCACAAACCACCCCCTCAAAATTTTTTGCGTATATGGCAGGCTTGGGCTGCTTTCGGTGGCAGTTTTCTATTCCCTTTTGGTGCAGCTTTGCAGTTAGGAACATTTGGCGAGTTCTTGTATGCGGCCGCAATCAAAAAAATCATAACAACACTCATTAAAAAATGGCATTTGTGTCTTTTCTCACATTTTTTAGCCTAGAAGATGTAGCAAACAAAGTAAGTATAAGCACACTGTGCTTTTAATTGGCTGAAATTTTTTTTCGCGTTGGAAAAACTTTTTCAAACTTTCAGCAATGATTGACCAAACTGTTATAATGAAAATTATCCAGCACATTCTTTATCTTCTAAACCTTCTTCAATTTCAATGAAGCACTCAAAGTTTACTGAAGGTAAGCACATAAGATGTGTTCGTTGTGCGCTGAGGTGGAGTGCGTGACGTAACTCGCGCAGCAACTAACTCTCCTTCTGTTGAGTTGGAAGATCATATTGGGCAGGGCTCGAAATAACGGTCGGACATCGAACATTGTCCGACCCAAATGGCTTCATGTCCGACCCAAAAATCATAATTTTCAAGCTAAAGCAACCCTGATCGGACATTTTGTCCGACCCACTTGAAATTGTTATTTCGAGCCTTCTTGGGTGTTTTGGCGTTATCACCCTTGAAGCAGCGGGCGCCTGAACACAGTCAAAAATTGTGTGACATTTTTGGAAAGTCAAAAAATTGCTCTTTTTGGTAAATTTAGAATAACATCATAAATAATCATTTTTAGGCTTTGAAATTTTACACCCAGGGTCGATGTCTTAGCAATGTATTGTCATAAATTTTTTCGGAAGATTTTTGAATTTTAAAGATTCTGATTTCTTCTACTTCTAATAATCCATCTTGAGATGTGATTTAGTTTATGATTTGATGTTATAGTCATGCAAAACAAATAATATTGATCTTTGATTAATAGCCTTATTAGCTTTAGCTTAACACAGGATTACAGTGAAAATGGTGCTTTTCTACAAGAGTAACCTTAAATATACAACCTTTTTGTTTATCAGTCATAATTTTCATGATGAATTTAGCTTCTATTACCTTTATCAAACCAATTCCCAACAAAATATCCACTTTTTTTGAAGCCAATTAGATGATAAAGGGGTTTATGAAAATTGTGAATTGGTAACCACAATTTAGCCCCAAAAATACAGCTTATAAGAAATCCAAATTAGTTTTTGCTTAGAATGAGGCCTACTTGAGGCATATTTAAATTTTGAGCAATTTTGCTTCAGTAGGTATTGATTTATAAGCTTTAGAATGAGGTAACCTCATTTGGGTAACCTCACGTTAACCACAACATATTTCTAAGTATTACTCAGGATTGAAGTAACCTCTTAAATTCGTGTTTCTTCTAAAACAACGAGAAATTTCTATACTTGAGTTCTTCAAAGTTTTGATATGGTAACCTCAAAATTCCACCAGATATGGTATCAGATATGACAGAAGGTAGAAATGTCACAAAACCCCCCTTTATTTTTGACTGTGTTCGCCTCTGTCTTTCTGCAACTCTTTCCACCATTTTAGATGGCCTTAAAAATAGATCCAAAAGGGCGCCATAATCTTGGAAGATAATTTGTTTTGGTCTCCGGCTTTGGGAAGTAGCAATGTTTTTGGTTGTTTTCGATGGGAAATAGTAAGAAACTTATATTATTTACAAGTTTCATTTAGTTTGTGCTGGCTTCTTATATAGAATGGCAGGATCCTGGATGGTTTGCCTAACTGCTTTTGGCTATGCCAAATACGCCTCCGGCGCAACATTTTCCTCCTTTCCAGACACGACCCTGCCGGTACACCCGACAGTCGGGTGTTGTCGGTTGTTTTGTCGGGTGCTGTCTGAAATTTCTAAATTTGCAAAAACACCCGACAAGCGCACCCAACAGTCGGGTGCTAAAATTCCTAACTTTGTTACATGTCGGGTGCTGTTAAAAGCTCCCAAGATAAAAAAAAGTCCGAAAAATGGCGATTTCGATGATGTCAGCATTATTAGTGACAGTAAAGAATTAAAACGTCGACCAGTCAGGCACATCCTGGCAAATGAACGGGGTGAGCATTTGCATGGGGTATTCGTCACCCAGTGTAAATGAGATAGGACGTCTCAGGCTAAAAGCGTGAAAATGAATAAAAATGAACTTCAAACTGAAAAAGGGAAAAAAGGAAGAAAACTGGGAACTTTATTTTTTCGTTAAAAGTTTCTTCAATCTTCGAAGCCAAAATTGACCCATGGAAAAAAAATTTCATCTATGCAGTTCTTTGAAATGAAGCAAAATATTTCCAACCCGGTTCAATTAAACTGGGTATTCGGCGCTATTACGTCACTTTCGTTTTCGACCCCGTTCATTTGCCAATGGTCGCAAGTGAAAAATACCCCGTTCATTTGCCAGGATGTGCCTGACTGTCGACCAGCTCATCGTGTAGCCCTGATCATAGGTCTGTAGGTTTTCAGCAGAAAAGTATACATATGGTCGGGTGTTCAAATTTCTATCTTCAAACACCCGACATCTAACTTCAAACACCCGACAACAGCACCCGACTGTCGGATGCACCGGCAGGGTCGTTTCCAGACTGGTAAATGGCCCACTATATCTGACTATTATACTGTCCAACAAACTTTTTTTCAGTAGAAAGCCTGTATCACGAAGCTACATAGCCCCTGTTATATGGGCAATAATACTTACTTGTTCTTGGTAGGCAAGAATAGCTGCTTCAAGTGAAGCCTCGTTTGTTTCTGATTCCATCAAAACTTTCGTTCCTTTTGTTTGTGAGCTTGGAACTTTAGAAAAGTGACTTTTATGGATTTTTATCGCGCCATTTTTGATATTCGCGGGCTTTCACTTCTCGGATACCATTTTAATTTTTGATGTAATTATTGCTCCACAACCAAGTTTTATTTTTCTCCCATTCCTTTTTTGTACTCTCAGTATACATAACTGATGTTATGAGTGCCCCTGCCTGTAACACATAGAGGACTTTTTCTCGACACCAACAGAGTGATAAAAATCGCGTAATGGGATAGATAGGGAGTAAGGCTATAGACCCCCGAGTAAGGACTAAGAAGGATGGGTAAATTATCTTCTTCTTTTCTTCTTCAAGTACACTAAAGTCTGTCTCTCCCAATATATTTTGCAGTTAAGACAAAAAAGGCTGTACTTTTTGATAGAATTCGAATTGGATAGCGGTTTTGTGCTCGTTAAAAAGCTAATCCAGAGTGGAATATTATCAAACAGAAAAAAATAAAAATGGAAAACAAAGATGAAAATTGAAGAAGAAGAGAATCAACTTCTTGCAGAATAATGCTAAGATCTCCATTTTTACATCAGAAATTCTTCAATATTAGAAAGTCATAATGTGAAAAAAAATCAAAAAATATTCATTCAGTCAAATAATACAGCTTAAAAATTTGCCCTGGTTGATTTAAAAACGGCTCTTTTTTATGCTTTTTGATTGTTTTTGAAGTCAACCATTGATAAACTTTGGACTATATCTCTCGATGGAATAAATTTCTTTGAAAAATGTTTTCACATTAATGAATTTCTAAGTTCAAAGAATCACTCATGTGAAAATGATAATTATAGCACAATTATTGAAGAAGTTGATTTTCTTCTTCTTCATTTTCAATCTTCGCTTTCCGATCTTTTATGAGTTTTTTCTTTATGATAAAATTCCACTCCTGTTTGTCTTTTCAACAAGCACTAAACCACTATCTAATTCGAATTTTATCAAAAATTACAGCCTTTTTTGTCTCCACTGCAAATTATATTGAGACAGACTTTAGTTTTCCAAAAGTCTTAGTGGCTCTTCTTAGAGGTATCGCTGGTGGTCCCTTCTCTTCAAGGATTCAACAAATATGTCAAGGAGTCGCAAATTTACTACTTATTGGTTTCATATCATCGCAAAAAGAGTAAACTTTAAGTCGCAGTCGTTTAATTACTAAATGTGAGATTCACGGAATGTTCGGCTTTGGGCGACTGTCAATCTCTCTTAGCTCAAATTAGTTATCTTATGGTATGATTCACGGAAGTACCATCTACATTCAATGGTAAAAAAAGTCTAGTAGTATGTTTTGAATGACATTAATGACAATCTTTGGGGTGATTGGGCCGTTTCTTGCAATTTGATTGTTTTAAAATAAATATATTAGGATTCAGAGTCCGAATTTTGTTAGGGCTCAGAATTTGTCTTTCAGGATGCGATTTTGCCTGAGCTTGAGTATTACATTGTATGAATATTACACTGTGGCGACAAATAAAGGCAATGTTTCAGCGCGCACTCAGCAAATACTATAAGTTACAATGGCAATTATCTGGGATCTTTTAACCAAATCACAGATAAGATACTTAGAAAAGATTCAATAACGAATTTATAAGTCTCAGAAGAATTGAATAAAGCTAGACATATGTAATGATATAAACTTCTTGAGGTTAAAATGAGGATATGTGTTCTCCCTTCGATTCTTGAGATAGTAATGTAGCAGAGATTTGCTTACAGTCCATCCACACAGGTTAATTTTAGAGAAATCTAAACTGTATAGGGTACTAGGTAACACCTTCGATTTCATTCCATTCATTTTCTTCAGACAATGAGATCTTACCCCTTCCAAAAGTCAATTTACTGATGAAATTCATGAAATATGTTAAACAATGATCACTTATCTTGAACCCTTTACTTTTTGTCTCTGATGGACATCCCTAAAGCAAAATATTGTGAAAAGTCAATGTAAATCATAGGCTTATATATTGGTTTACAAAAAAAATGAGATAATTCAAGATTTTACAAAATATTCCATGTACCAAATTACAAAGAAGATTTATTGATTCAAATTATTTATAAATACGCAATCTTTTGGATTTTCCTAAACCTGTAAAACTTAAGAGGAATAGGATTAAAAATTTGCATCTTTTTTATAGCAAGAGCCGTCAAAACATTATATTGAGTCTCAGAAGTAGTCTCGAGTATCATTTTGGGCTAAAGAGCAGGTTAAAGCTTGATGTTTCCCTAGGTTTTAGGTTGACCATAACATCATTTTCGGCTTGCTTAGAAGTCGATAGAATTTATTTCACCGATAAACGGCGAGGGGAATAAATTCAAATAAATATCGATAATAAAAAAACCATAAATCCGTAAAACTAAAAGTATTATAATTATCCCAAAACAAGTAAATAAGAAATTACTACCAACATGCAACAAATTTAAACATCTCAAAGAAATCTTGACAGAACAGAAAAATGTTGAAAACCTATACCTGAAATAAAGCTATATCTAGTTCTAAACCCGTCACAAATAATAAAAACGAAAATTAAGTTAAAACGAAGGATTGGACTGAAAATGAAAAACACTTTCCAACAACAACAAACATTTACATAGAAAAAATGTTGAACAAGCTAAAAATATTCAACAAACTTTAACAGTAAAAATTTCTGCAAAAATTTTTATCCAATTTCAAAATTTCAAACTGTCAAATAAGAGGTGCGAATCATTAACTGACACTGGCAGTTTTCGGTCGTTTCAAAGAAACCTGCAGTGGCTTTCCACGTTCTAAACAATAACCATTCAAACGGAAAATCGCTGCCAGTGCGTCTTCATAATGGACCATGTTAACAAAACCATACCCCCTGCATTTCTTCTCATGGTCGATGATGACACGTACAGAATGAATAGCACCGTGTTTGCTGAACAGTTGAAACAATGTAAGATCTGATGCATCAGAGGGGAGATTGTAAACAAAAACACACCAACTTGTAACCGAAGATTGAGTGGATGAAAGATTATTCAAAACACTGTTACTGCTTGAATTGAAGCTGTTACTGAAAGACGTTGGGGATCCTGAACCATTAGTATTGGCTGGTGAATTTGAAGCCATCACAGCAGCGGATAAAGGTGAATAGATTCCTTGCGTTTGTAAGTAACCAGCACTGGCTATGCCAGCTTTGGCTTGTGCTAAGATATCAACATAAGATTGTACTTTCTGACTTGGAGGATTAGCAAATTTAACTGTCAATGGTTTGATAGAGCCTGGTAGATTGGGTACTTTGTTGTTTAAAGCTTCAATGGACAATTCAGCTTGTCGACGTTTGTCGAATCTAACAAAACCAACACCTCGACTGACACCATTTTCATCAACTAGAACTTTACTTGTGATAATCTCACCGTAACTTTGGAATAATTCGCGTAGTCTGACTGCGTCACATGTCTGTGATAACCCACTGATGTAGAGATTAGCGTTCTTGATTTCGTTTGAACTTGGTCTTGCATAGCTGACCTATGGAAGAAAAATCATAAGCAATGAGCTAAAGCAATAGACAATGGAAAATTTTCATTTGATAGATAGATAGAACTAACTAATATTACTGAACTCCTAGTAATATGTTTGTGACATGTAAGACGAAAATTTTGAATGTTCCAAAATATATTATTCCATTGCCTTATCGAAAATATTTTCAGGAGAAAAAAAGAGATGATACATGGGTGATCTTAACACATTATTTTTCACATAATTAAGGGTGTGCTTGAAACTTTCTCTTGCCATGTGGGTGATTATATCTCAAATGTTGTCTAAAGGTTAGTGTCTGCATTTTTTTTACTGACCGCAAAATTGTTGTAACTAACTTGTGAAAAATCATTTTGAAATTCTTACTTTGATCGTCTTTGTTGTTAATTTCATTCCTTGTAACGAACGAATAGCTTTCCTTGCATCTCTTGAGTCTTGAAAATTAACAAAGGCATAACCAAGACTTGATTTGGTGACTTTATCACGAATGAGTTTGCAACTCTCCAAACCACCAATGGATGTAAACAGTGTTCTGAGTTCTTCTTCTGTCATCTCTTGTGGTAAGTAATTGATAATGAGATTCGTTCGTTGATCATCTTCGTCTAGTTTCGTCGTATCCAATTCTTCCTGAAAATAAGAAGTGATACAACCTTGTATCAACATTTTGAGAATATATTCTAGAAAACCACCCCTGCATCAACGTTCTGAGAATATATTCCAGAAAACCACCTCTGCATCAATGTTTTGAGAATATATTCCAGGAAACCACACATGTATCAATCAATGTTTTGAGGATTCCAAAATCTCTTCAAAATTATACCCTTGCTGTATCAGCGTATTAAGAACCCCTTCAGTGAAATTTCTTTAAAATGTCAACCTAGCTGCATCATTTTATTGGAAATTTTCTCAAAATAGCATCCCTGTTTCTCTGTTCTAAAACTTTTTCTGGCACTGCTAGAGTGAAGGCGGGCGAGAACAGAAGATTTTCAAGATTGTTTTGCCTTTTTTTGTAAGCTCTTTCCAACATATTCCATTTGTCTGTAATGACCAGAAAGCTCTCTTCTTCCGAAATATATCTATCCCTTGTTCCTTTCCTTCTCTTTTAGCTGTTACCCATCAAGCAGAGGGGGACACCATAAGCATCATTTTGTATGAAGTTTGAAATATTTGATTTGACTAGGCCGGAGATTCAAACCTTAACCCAGCACATTGCAGCAGAAGGCTCTACTTTCACTGGGGTTCGGGAGGTTATGAGAAAATCTTTCAGAACATGTTTTAGTTTTATGGACCATAAAACAATCCACTACCGTAGAGTATTCAAATCTGCGACCTGCTCGGGTAGGCTTTGATTTTATTTATCGAACTTTGTCCTCTAAAAATCCTAAAACAACTTCGAAATATTAATAAAACTGAACGCGAGGAAGAATATGGAATAAAAGGAAATATTTATCATACTTTTCAAGAAATTTAACTTTTTAATCTATTATGTTCATCACTAATTATTTAATAAACTTTTCATTTCAATTTTTCAATTTTTAACTTCTTCTATTTTTCATGTCATCTACGATGATAAACGAAAGCAAAGAAAAACATGGAAGATTTTTTAAATTCTGTTTTTTTAGAAGGTGCAGCTCACTTCTTCAAAAATATGATTTGATTGGTTGCGTTTACCCCGACACTCGATTTTCTTCAAAAATATGATTTGATTGGTTGCGTTTACCCCGACACTCGATTTTCTTCAAAAATATGATTTGATTAGTTGCGTTTTTACCCCGACACTCGATTTTGGAAATTCTACTATAAGATTCCCTTTATTGAATAAAAATGAGTCATTTGAGAAAGTCTATCTGCCGTATATCCAACCCTCACATATGCCTTCTGCCGGCTATTGAAGAATAAATTCCAGTTATTAAGTGATTTAAAATATCTTATTTTTGTTCTAAAATTACCATGCCAAAGACTTTTGTTTTAAATCATGTTAAATCCATCATATTTTGAATTTTAGAAAATATTTTATTCTTCAGGTGTTTAAAACGAGGCTGTCAAAAACCTGTATCAATTTGGAAATGTGAAATTAATTTCTCACAAAGCATGTTTTGATCACCGAAAAAGTTGCGGTTAAAAAGATTTTCTAAATTTTCATACCTAACAGAAAAAAGGGCAAAATAAAAACACCAAAACAGCAGGTGCATCAAAAGGCAAAAAAACGAATTGAGCATCATCTCCATTTAACACTCTGTTAAAATGAAACAATTTTATCACAATAGCAAATGAAGTGAAAAACATGAAATTTTATTTTCTTTCCCCTCTATGTTACGAGCCCACACTTTGTAGCCGATTTAAAAAGATTTTAGTATGAAAATACGTTCTCCTTTTGGTAGCATATGGTTTCGAACCTTGAAAAATCGGAAACGTTTTCTGAGGCTCTCTGCAAAATTCTTCATTTCATAACTTTAAGTTTGAACTCGTTTTATATAATTGAAATTTTGGGTAATGTTCTAGTATCTAGTATGTACCATGTGTAAATGATGCTGCATAGACCTTTCTCTTTTTCTGTAATTGTAAATTTTTAGTTGATTCAATCATAGCCGCGGCTTTCTTATACTATGATTAAATTTTCTCCAGTACTTTAAAATAGTAATAAACTTTCAACAGAGAGACAGTCAAGGTTAACATTATCTCAAACACGCTGGCAGTGATTAAAGTTTCTAAAAAAAACCATATCTCCTAGTGTAAACTTAAGAGTGCAATTCTTTCTTCAAATATGGCTAACATTTTAGGGCATTTCCCTCACAGGAATAATTTTTGGGCACATGGGTACAACTAGTTATGTGTCCATTTAATTGCAATTCAGAAAAAACAAAATGATTTTCATGTAAAGTTATGGAAAGCAAGTGATCGAGCTAAATACCAATACACCCCTGTCTCACAGCCTCGATGGAAGATTTTCCCTCAGTGGAGGAAATCCAAATGTAGACATAAATTTTATTGTTCTAATAATTCCAGTGGGGATTGGTTTGGAGCGTAATTTTTTCTATTAAATTCAAAGTAGATTTCCCAGTGAAATTGTGGGGTATTTTTTTCCACCAGGGATGAAATTTTGGGCAAATTTTTCTGAGGGCTGGGGTCCTAGCGAGCTTGTCACACATGTGTTTGTAAGAATCAAATTGACAGTCATCCCTATCGAGAACTACACTAAAATTCTGATTCTGATTACTATTCCAATAATCCCTTCTTTATTTTTGAACGATAACTTGAAATCCTCTGTATTTGAAAAAGTAGATTTTGAAGAAGAAATGTTGTGGAAATATTATGCTCTTATTGGTCATTTAAATCGTCACCATTGACATCAAATTCTACTGAACAGAGGTGTTTTCAGTGAAAGATTTGAAGGATTTTAATGGATGATACCCAATGATATCCACTTTCTCTGAGTTTTCATATATTTGTTAAAAACGACTTTTTCGTAAGAGACAGGGGTGATTCCGAACAAAGTTGTGAATTGGAATGGAGTAAATTCAAAAAGAATGAGACAAGAAAACCATAACCAGATCCTCAAGAAAACTTTAGATTCTTTACAAAAAAAGAGGATTGTTTTTGAAGTTGGATAACTTTAGCTTACCTGATTGATCAGAAGTTGACTTGGATTATTCTTCTGGAGGAAGATGGTGTTTTGAATTACAGGTGCCATGACTTTGATGTGTTAGAATCCCTGGAACTTATCTACGTAGATTTAACGGGTTCTGATCGTGCAATATAAAGTGGTGCGTGAAATGCGTGATAAACCACCGAAGACCAAACAAACAAACAACAACAAATCAGCAAAAAGACCACAGTAAGCAAGTATACAAAAACAGAAATTAAATAAACTTGCAAAAAATGAAAAAAATGTTTTGGTTTTTTCGTGATGAAGACCTTACATTGGTGGTTCATAAAAGTAAGAGTGTATTACCAGGTCTTCTGATGTGCTTTTTACGAAAAGGACGCCTTATTTTTCCTGATCTATTGTCATTTAGAATAATGAAAGAAAGGGCAAGGGATAACAAAACATAATAATAACGTTCCTGTAGAATAAAATGCTCTTCTATTGGTTAAAAACCTTATGCATAATTCATACTCGATGGAACTATTTTATCTTTCTTTTTCGTTCGTTCGTCCCTTATCTTTTTTTCAACTTACATAAATTTCTTTTTGAAGAAAATGATGAAATTTTAGGATATTTTTTTTGTAAATGGGAGTTGAGGAGAGGAAAGAGGAGAAATTTCTTTGACTATAATAAACTCCGTAAGATAAGGTAGGGAAATACAGAGAATGAAAAAAGCATAAAATATAGAATCGATTTTGGTCTATGAATCCACGAAAAACGGATTCTTTAGTTTATTGTATTACTTTAAATATAAAGGAAAAATATTCAATAATTGATTAGTCTAGTGGTATTTAGTCCCCCAGAAGCTTTTATAATAATAATGTACTTTTTTATATTTCCGAAGAAAAGAAAAAATCTGTAAGCCTAGCTGGATATGAATCCTTTTCACTCAATGTTTTTAAGAGAAAATAAAAATCATTGTAATCAAGGAAAAAATATGTGAAGATTTTTTAGAGTGAAATTAAGGAAATAAAATTTTATATCTTTGATGATAATATGTTCCCTTTAATATTATACAAAACAGTCTATAAAATAAAGAAAAGAAAGGTTTTTTATTTTCTAGGATTAGTAATCCACTGAAATAGAGCAGTTTCATTTGGTAAAGACACCCCCTTCTCACAAACCCACTTGGAACCCTTTCCACTGGAAAAATTGTCTAAAATATTGTCCCCGGTGGGAAATTATACTCTAATTTTTGTCCCCACTGAAAATAACTAGATAAGCAAATCCTCACTGCAAAATATTGTGCGACTTTGTCCATCCCCAATGAATTTTCTGGCTAGAAAATAATGAAATCCAAGTCTCCAGCCATAAAAAATATGAGAATATCAGATAACAGTATTGGTCCGTTATTCTTACCCCCACTGGCTGATAAAATCCCACCGGGTCTGTGAGAAGGGGGTGTGTTTAAATTTTCTGGCAAGAACCTCTATTCGGCCTCTCTACTAACAGACTTTATAGCACCATACCCATGGCTCAATGACCCGATGATAATGTTCAAGTCGACAACCAGATATCTATGAAGTTGAAAATCTTTTGATTTTGGATTCTACTGTTGAAAGTTAAAATTCCAGTGAGGTTTCTTAAAATTATATACAGTGTCCTTCCCGGCGAGAAGTGAAGAACTAATGTTTTTTCCGATTGGGGATGAAAACTTTTTTCTTATTGGGATACGGGGGAGCAAATGCATTTGACTTCTGTTATTCGAATCTTTCTTTAATTTGAACTAATTCACAGTTTCCATCAAGAGGAAGCTTTAATCAAATAATTTCTATAATTTGAGCAAAAACCAGACTTCGAATTAGTAACAGTTCAACTGTATCATTCTCACCTTTAAGGAGCCAGTTAGACCTGGTGTCATTATAGGTTTTTCATCTTTATCAGTTTAAAAATAAACTGGTTGGAAAGGAGTGTAAAGGATATATTAGGCGGCAGAATTACCTGCCTTGTAATCTTTGGTTTGAAAATTGTGGAATCTTTAAACATCAGAATTTAAGTAATTTAAGCTACTATTTATTGAATTTTTCATTTTTTACTGAATATATTATGATAAAACTAGCCATAGCTTTCACTAACTGCCACCCGCTAATTAATACAAATGCTTGTAAAACTAATTAATGCTAATTAAGACTTTTTAATGCTTTATAGCAAAAGTTTGGAAATGATTTGGAATAGTTAGAATGATTCTTCTCAGCATTTTCTTTGAGATATCAATGAATAAGCTAACATAAATGAGACATTTTTTTTCTAAAAATATGAATTACTTTTTACAAAGAATAAAATAAGAATCTTAAAACATTCATTAGGAAAAGTGTCCAGGTAGAATCAATTACAGACAGTTACAGATTTGTTTTTTGTTTTTGTGTTTTTGTGTATACTAAACCAGACAAAAGACATGCAACTATATTTATTTCAACCAATTTGAAATAGGTATAAATGAAACATAGTAGAACCAAACAGCATAAGAAATGCTATGAGCCAAAAACATAACGAGCAGGAACCAAAAATTGACAGGTAACAACGTACCGTGAAATTGGGTAACTTGCATCAGTGGAGGCTAACATGCATAGCCCTCGAATGAATGACCTGGCTGGTCATTAAAATACAACTACGCAGCTCTGCTCGCAGCTCTGCTCTACCATTTTTGTTTTGATTTAACTTTGTATTTTAATGACCAGCCAGGTCATTCATTTGAGGGCTATGCAAGTTAGCCTCCACTGATGCAAGTTACCCAATCTCACGGTACTTAGGAGTTTTTCCAACTGTTTAACAAAGGATATCGTGATCCAAAATTGTTTACAATAAATGGATTTACCAGTAATCTAGAAGCTGTAACAGCGTTGTGTAAAGGATGGAAGATGATAGGACGTAACGTGGTAATAGTATCAGTAACGAGGCAATATTGATGAGCAGGAAGCAGGTATTAACAGGAAATAGCGTACATTCAGGACTTTTTCCAACGGCATGATAAGGGATCTCACGGACAAAATTGTTTACATTAAAAAGATATGCCAGTTATCTTGCTGTTGTAACAGCAACATCGTGTAGAAGGATGGAAAATCATGACGTAACGTGGTAATAGTAGCAGTAACGAGGTAATATTGCGTTGTCAAGGTAAACGAATCCTCATTCATAAAAAGCTTAAAGGGAAAATAAGAAACATGAAATTAGATGATATGCGATATGGTGAGTGTACTGCTGAAATTTCCTCAAAAATAGTTCACCAAAAGTTTCTTTCAATCTTTGATAATAATTTCCCAAATAGTGCCTGGTAAGTATCAACAAGAACACAGACCTGTGTTAAACATAAAAGATTAATAAAACCAAGTCTTATAAAAGTACAGAAAGAAAAAAATATTTATACTTACTGTCGAGAAGTATATTTACCATAACACAGGATTTTTAAGCATTCTTGTTGAGAGTAGAGTATGTTGAATGACGATTGTCGAATAAATTTAGTTACAGTGGAATTTCGTTGCCAATTCAACCAGGGTTGGTCTAAAAAGCAGGGTAGCCAATTGGGGTAGCCAATTGGGCTAGGTTGTGGGGTACCTAAATATTTTACAGACCAGAATAGAAATACCGAAAATGAATGCATAGAACCACATTTTACTGACCAGGGAGCATGAATCTGATTGATACTTAGATTGATCATGTATGATTCCAAAGATAAACAAAGATATAAATTACCACGTGTTAATGCACGAGGAGTAAGAAATAGAGTTTCATTATAATAGAGCTATTTCAAAAGACCTTTTGTATATACCTATTATAAGCTTCCATATTTAAAAATTTTGAAAGAAATTAATTGTGTTTGAAACATCTAAACATGATTTAAACTAAACAATAGATTCAATAACAAAGGATTGTTAAGATATGACAAGATTAGAGATCATATGGCCCAAAGGCGATTCCAAAGCTATTATCATCGAATTACAGCTTCATGGAAATAACAATTAGAAACATAAATAAAATCTAAATCTAAAAATTGTTTTGTATATATTTTTTATTCGGGTCTGTAAATTTTCAAACGAAGCCAAGAAGGAAGACAAAATGGCGCCAGGTCTCTTGAGAAGTAACAAAGTTCAGTACCTTTGGAAAAAAGGCTATTGTGGCTGAAGTTCGAAAGGAATCTTAAATTCTATTACATGGAATCATTAACAAGATGTTGTAATAGTTATTTCCACATTAAACAGGTTTCAGATTTCAAAAGTTTAGGCAAAAAGAGGTACCCCATAACCTAGCCCAATTGGCTACCCCATTGGCTACCCTGCTTTTTAGACCAACCCATTCAACCACCAACAATAATCACTTTTGTCCATATTCAATCATTGTTCTACTATTATCATTTTAATCATTGTTCATTATTATTGCTATTGGGGACAAACTGTTTGGATCGAAAAATGAATCAATCTCCTGAATGTCTAAGACAGGAGACAGATTGTAATTTGACTGTCAGCAAATACACTGATTGGTATATGTATACATCTTGTTTAATCCGAAAGTCAAAAGTAAATGCATACAAGTATTTTGACTTTCGGATTAAACGAAGAGAGAGCTTGAATTTAAAAAAACTTCCAGAAACTTCTCCATTCCATTTCCTGGGGTTGGTCTAAAAAGCAGGGTAGCCAATTGGGGTAGCCAATTGGGCTAGGTTGTGGGGTACCTAAATATTTTACAGACCAGAATAGAAATACCGAAAATGAATGCATAGAACCACATTTTACTGACCAGGGAGCATGAATCTGATTGATACTTAGATTGATCATGTATGATTCCAAAGATAAACAAAGATATAAATTACCACGTGTTAATGCACGAGGAGTAAGAAATAGAGCTTCATTATAATAGAGCTATTTCAAAAGACCTTTTGTACCTATTATAAGCTGCCATATTTAAAAATTTTGAAAGGAATTAATTGTTTGAAACATCTAAACATGATTTAAATTGAACAATAGATTCAATAACAAAGGATTGTTAAGATATGACAAGATTAGAGATCATATGGCCTAAAGGCGATTCATCCAAAGCTATTATCATCGAATTATAGCTTCAAGGAAATAACAATTAAAAACATAAATAAAATCTAAATCTAAATATTAAAAACTGTTTTGTATATATTTTTTATTCGGGTCTGTAAATTTTCAATCGAAGCCAAGAAGGAAGACAAAATGGCGCCAGGTCTCTTGAGAAGTAACAAAGTTCAGTACATTTGGAAAAAAGGCTATTGTGGCTGAAGTTCGAAAGGAATCTTAAATTTTATTACATAGAATCATTAACAAGATGTTGTAATAGTTATTTCCACATTAAACAGGTTTCAGATTTCAAAAGTTTAGGCAAAAAGAGGTACCCCATAACCTAGCCCAATTGGCTACCCCATTGGCTACCCTGCTTTTTAGACCAACCCCATTTCCTGCATGTTGACCAATCGGGCAAAATTCTACAAGCGGAATAGAATCTACTGTCGAAAGCTGAGTAAAATGCCCGCGGCGCCTGCTATTATAAAGAAAAAGTTTTTAGGCTAGCAACTGCCGTCCCTGAAAAAAAACCGAACATTTACGGAAGAGATTAACTACGGGTAGGCTTGCGCGACAAAACAAAACAAAACAAAACAAAAAACGCAAAAATTCGAGATTCCAGTCCAATATCTATGCGTGAAACTATAAGTGCCTCCTCGTCGCTGCGCTCCTGCGGGGGCAAATACAACTTGAAACTAAAAAAAGTACAACTTTAAAGTATGTTTAGAAATTTTAAATACTAGTAATAATTTAATATGTACTAACCCTATTTGGCATAAAAACAATTTACAAAACCTGGGAGTATTTCAAAACCACGAAATTAAGTTTTTTACCGCTCTCGTCATCAAAAGATAGTTCTCAAATCAAATAGTTCTCAAAAGATAGAGCTCATACTTTAATGTAGTCGTTTTGGTTTCGAGTATTGTCTGAGCGACTTTTCTCCGGCTCGCTTAAAAAGGTTTGTACCATCGATGATCGTGACTTCAAAATTCGTGGTTGCCTTAAAGGCTCCTGTCGAGGTTTGTGTCCGGATATCTTGTTAACAATGCCGGAAATCCAAGCATACATTTGGAAACGGAATTGTGGAAATTTACCGGAGTAAACAATAATGTTCATAATGGAACCGGACAGCATTAAAACGCCTAACCATTCATTTAGCATCACCAAATGTTTGCCATGCTCTTGATCAATGTTTTTAACATCTGGTGAATATAGATATATGCAAGTTATCACGAAATAGTTTATATTGTACGGGACCGATGTTAACGCGAACATGAGAACTGAATAAAATAAAGCGCTAATAATGTCGCGGTCTTTCTTGTTACGGATCCCGAATCGACGTCCTACATCAAGCGACGGACGATGAGACGAGTGGTGCTTGACGAATTTCTTGAGGTGTGAATAACTAGCACGTACTAGATTCTCTGACGAGTTTGAAGAAGATGGGTTTGAATTGAACACAGATTTAGTGTTTGAATCATTAGCATCTGCTTCTGATAGACTCTCAAAGACGTCATCTGGACAACTGCTGTTACCACTGTACAATCTACCTCGATGAAAAGCAAAGTGTACTCCATTTTTGGGCTGCTTAAGTTCAGATTGTCTTCCTCTTCGGTGTGCATGCGTGAAATTGATGTAATCGATTGAGCCTTCTGATTCGTTTTCGTCAAGAGTGATTAGTGGAGGTGGGCTAAGGGGTGGTTTCCATTTCGGTGTTGGCGGCGCGCCCATTCCTGAATAAAACGATGGCGTACTGCTACGGCGTCGTCGGCTTTCTAAAACGGTGGACGTATCGACATTATTTCTGAATGAATCGCTTTCTTTAAGAGCGCACGTGATTCGGAAGAAGAAGATGGTCAGTAAGAGTAAAGGAAGAATGCTCTCGAAGACCAGGAATGAAAGCGCGATCAGAACATGTTCCAGGGCATTTGAAGATAACAATAAACAATGCTCATCGTATATCTGAAGACGATTCATAACGGGAACTTTCAACAAGATGCATAAAAACCAGATCCCAAAAACAATCATATTGATAAAACGCTTAGTCAGGCGTTCTTTGAAAGGATGGCAAATAGCTCTGAACCTTTCGTATGCCATGAAGCAAAGAATCAGTGCACTGACATTCACAGTTATGGGACCTATGTAAGTCATTTTACAAAGAGTCTGACCTAAATGCCATTCCCCACCGGAAATCATTAGATAAAGCATTTGTACTGGAGTCATGATTGAATAAGTACAATCAGCGATCGCTAAATGGATAACAAACCAGCGGAAATTTGCCGCTCGCTTCATCTTGAAACCAAAGAAGAACATAACGAATATATTTCCAACGATTCCAAAGATCATAATGAAACCATAGATTCCACTACGGACATATATATCTGCGTCCTTCAACTCCATTCTCAAAATGTAATCTCGATTCCCCAATATCTTATTTTATTGTTTTTTTTTATAGATTATTAGTCATTGACAAGACTGCCAAAATGAATATCCAGGTCCCGAGTTCGTTTTTTTTGCTTTTTCTGTAAAATACAAAGATTATTAAAAATAATGAATAAAAAGAGAGACATATAGCTCTTTTATGACTGAAAAGGCCCTATCCAGGACAAAACTCACTATCTTAGGATAGGGGATAGGAAACCAACTCTTGCTCGCGATATACAGCAATAGAAAAAGATGATTACACACGACACACATCACGCAACACGCAAACCACTCTAGGCCTCTGTTATCATCTCTGCTGCATGCAAAATGTCACCAATATTATTATATTGTAATATTTTTTGACAGATGCCCCCCGTACTAAAAAGATCCCTCGGCAAAACAAAATGAATCGAGATAACATCTGATACAAAGTAGTCAAGTTAATTTAAACAGTTTCTCATAAACCTTTAACAAAGTTAGTGCATAATTATACAACAAAAATTTCATTGTCCCTCTATTCAATTATGAGGATTAAGAATTGGAAATACAATTTGCAAAGGATAATACCTCCAAAGTAATGGATACTTTATGAGACAATTATCGGATTAGGATTGTTGCGCTCAATCAATTCTATTGCTCTTTTTTTGTTTTTTTTCTCTGGCGCGGTTCAACTACGTTTTTTATAAGAACGTCCAGTATTTTCGAAGCTTTTGAGTGTTCTTAGCTTTCTGATTTTAAAGTCTGAAAATGTTCTTAAGATGTTTTTATTTTCAACATTTTGTGAGTATTTTAGTGCAATTTTTCTAAGACCTTGGGTGTTTTAGAGTTCGCAAAGCCTTAAAAAATGCTCCTTTGTTCTTAATACTTTGGCCATCGAAGCCATATGTTCTTATATAGTTTGTTCTTTTTAAAAGTACAATAATGGATAGTAGAGATACGTCATCAAAAGTATGTATGAGGCAGCGTGAGATTTTGTTAGCACTGTGAGAAAAATTACATAGTATCAGTTAGCAAATTATGACCTTACAAGAGATAGTACCTCATTTAGGTCCTGTATAGTCTAAACCTATATATTGATGTGTAAATTCATTCTCATCAGTTGCAATTTCACTATCTAACATTCAAATTCGACTTAAAACTGAGCCAGAACTACTAAACAGTAATAACCAATCAAATTCGGTTTTGAAACAACCTCTGAAGCTTGCTTTGAATTCAATCAAATTACATTTTAGCATGATATAATCCAGATTGGCTTAGGAAAAGTATCAATGAGGATGATATCCAAGGATGATCTTCTTACTTTCAACTCCATTGTCTCTTAAGCGTAAAATCTAAGGTTCTTGCAAATCAGATCAAGGTCAGGAAAAAACAGAAAAATCCTTCTACTTTTGTTTCGATTTGATCAAATAGGAAGGAACAAGATTTTTTGAAACAATTTGTTAATTCCCTTGTAAGAATCTTTGACCTTATTGAGACATTGATTTAGGAATTAAGAATATTTTTGTAAATTAAAGTTGTTGAATTATTTCCTTCTCGTCGACAACTTGTCCTGTCCCAGAGTCAAAAATGTTCTATAAAAAGAAAGTTGAAAATAAGCCGGAAAACACAAACATTGACAAATTTGGCTCTAAGTACTCGCTCAAAAAATAGATTCTCCGAGCAAAGCTTTTGAAAATACAGCCATGAGCCCCAGCAGCCGATTTTTTGAAAGCCCCCGAGAGGCCACTTAAATCTGCAGCTTTCGGTCAAAAAGAAAGAAAATCCAAAGATTTTCGTGCTTGCTTCCCAAGCGTAATTATTCTAAAGATAGTTTTAATAATAAGGGGTGCCAATATGCTTAGTTTGAAACAACTGCTTCTCCTAGCTTGCCCCCAATTTCGGTGGAACCAGCACGGTACTGGTTGCACAGTATACTTCTTAATCTTGGGGTAAATGCGTTCCCTGAACTCCAATGCTAAGTCAAAAAAACTTATAAAAATCATGCGTACCTCAAACTCAGATCATCCTGCTAACAGTAAATCAAAATTCTTTTCAGAAATCATCAACATTATTACGTGAGAGTCAAAATACTGAATTTTTCTGAAGTAATAAGCAGTGCTTTTTATCCATAATTAGATTTCTCCTTGTTTTTTCGTCGCACAAGGAAACGATCAAGAGAAATCGTACACGGAAATGCGTTTTTCCGGGATTCACTAAAATTGCCAGACTAAATCGATTAATATGATAAATTGCATTTTGTCTCACTATTAATTTTATACCAACCTATGCACACCTATGTTGCCGACCTTCTGAGAAATACTACCCTTAAAAAAATCGGTCAAAAATCCTTTCTGGTGTCATCGCCCTTAAATGATAAATTTTAATAAACTCCTTATTAGTTTTCTGAGCTACTATACGATAAAATTCCCAACCTTGAAATACGAATTATCTTCAATCTCAATCATCAATATTATTCCCACTGGATGGAAAGATCCTTACCTGATCGCAGAGAATTGTACGTATAAGATGTCCACTGTGAGAAAGCTCGTCTCTTCCTAAATACTCTCTCTCTCTCCCTAAAAACTGTTTTCAAACAATTAAGCCTGGAAGCATTTTGCTAAGTATAATCATCAATCAACAAATTTAAAAAGAAACTTAATCTAAACTTATTTGAACATACCCTCTAAGAACCTGAATCCAAATTGAGTCGTTTGAGTTAATGATGATGAATATATAGCTGGAAACTATATACAATACACGTTTTTTTTTATAAGAACAAACTATATAAGAACATAAGGCTTCGAGGCCCAAAAATTTAAGAACATTCTAAGAACATACTAAGGCTTTGGAGACTTAAAAACATGCAATTTCTTAAGAAATTACATCAAAATGCTCAAAAAATGCTGAAAATAAGAACATTTTAAGAACATTTTTAGGCTTCCAATCCAAAAAACTAAGAACATCCGAAGGCTTCGAAAATTTTTGACGTTCTTATAAAAAAAAAACGTGTAAATCGCCAAAACCAATTGGCGGGTTTTGAATTTTAGAGGCTCTAAATTTGCATCTGAAAG
The DNA here is from genome assembly GCF_902728285.1 of Clytia hemisphaerica. Lineage (NCBI taxonomy): Eukaryota > Metazoa > Cnidaria > Hydrozoa > Leptothecata > Clytiidae > Clytia > Clytia hemisphaerica. The sequence continues at coordinate 177,233 of NW_027104593.1, forward strand.
TATTTCTGATATAAGGCTGATAAATAATGGTAAAATCTTTACCATAAATTGAACCCGGATGAATAACAGTCAGCCACTACATCAGACAATATCAAATGATCTTTCAAACTTCTACATTTACAAAGTAAAAATATGCTTGTCTCAAGTAATAGACTACCGGTATCCGTTACTTTGCTTTCAAGTCAAGTACTTTGATAGTGATAGTCATGATATACATTCGCTATCGCATTACTCACCAGAAGAAAATATCACAAAAAATAAAAAAAACTTTCTATAAAGAACCAGTAGCTTGTCAACAGGATATCAGGATGTAAGATCGATGGATTCATTCAAAAAATGTATTTCTGATAGGATTGGTACTAAGCAAACAAAAAGTATAGCATGACAATTCAACTTTTTAGTCCTAAATACCATCTTGTTTATTTAGCACTTTCTCAATTAAATTCAGATAGCAAATTGAAATTTTTTGTCAAAATTGTAAAACGAGGAACTTTTGGTCCTTTACTCCAAAAACGGCAAAAATCAATGAAAGATAGTTCGGTTAAAAATCTACAGAATTGAATTGAAATCTTCAAGTCTAAAACCACAAGCGTTTAAAATAATTCTATGCAACTTTACATAATAGGCGTAAAAGCCATTGCACCGTCAACGCGCTACTGTCCCACACGGCACACAACGTCAAAACAATGTCCATGTGACATTCATAACGTTCAAATAACGTTATTTGAACGTTAAAACAACGTTGTGTGTCAGCTGGGGTAGTATTGATAATTAACTTCAATCTAAAACACAAGGGTTCTCTCACGCAGCACCGTAAAAGTACCTTGGGATCAGACTTGTACGTTTTCTGATTGTCTCGATCTCAATATCTTATCGGTAAACTACGTGATAATTAAAGATAATCAAGATTAAACAAATAGGCGGAATCTACGACTGATAATTGACTATGGTGAAACGTTATCTCAAACTAAGATATTAGTAGTGTTTATATCGTACTAAACTCGTCTTTTTTGCTTAGGACCCTTTCACTTCAAATATCAATGTATACATTTATAAGTTTTAGGCTGATTTGACTCTGGTGTTGATTCCTTCTTTAGAAGAGAGAAGTTCGAAATGAAAATGAAATTAAAAGAGATCAGTTGAAAATCAATATCGTTCAAATTTATATGCAATTATAAATCTAAATTACACATTTAATTGTTCATAAATTGATTTAAAACTAGTTATCTAGAGAGACGGAACCATTTTGAAGAAAAATGGAGGTCTTTAGAACAATTAAATAAACCGACATTTTAAGGTTCAATCTTTCAGTCTCGTACCCCTCAAAGTAAGTTATTTGTTTGAAGAGTGCATTTTTCATTTCAAAAAGATTATATTTCTAGCATATTTTAAAAGAGAAAAAAATATCATAAATTGGTAAATTACGGTAAAGAGTATTTCCTTGGTTTGGTATTTTTTTTTAAACGATGACTTACCAGAAAACTTTGTGAATGACTTTAACGTGAATTAGTAGCATAGATCAATAAATTTTTGCAACAATAAACTAGTTTTTGATCTGCTATTTTGAAAAGTGCCTTCAAATCTAATTGAGTGTATACCTCAAAAAGTAATTTTCAAATTAATTTCACTTAATAATTTTTAATTTCCGAATAATTAATTGATGGCACCAGAATCAAACAGATGTTGAAAATCAAACATAACCGCTACAATGATGGCGTCTACCACAATTTGCATACATATTTTGAGTATCTTAAACGAGAGCTATACTTATGCTAACGTTTATCAAAGCATCAAAGGGTCTGAAATTTCGTGCAATTTTTTTAATGTTTCATAATGACCCTCGCCAGCTCCCTGCTGGAGTCAACTTTGCGAATTGAGATTTTTCCAGCCAAAAGCGTCACTTGCCGTTGGGTCTTCCTCAGATCAAGTTATTTCATTTATCCATACCGTTGATTCTATCATGAAATATAGAATGATTCTAGATCTCAAATACTCACATGTAGTCTGCTTTACGATCCAAACGCTCCCATATCATAACTGATTAAGCAAGCTATCAAGGATTTTCTAGTTATTAATATTCTAAGCTTTCTCTAAGTAACCACCCAAGAAAATCTTTACCATTGAATGATCAGGCCAGCCCATATGATATCAAAAATAAACATTTGACAAAAGCGGAATACTTATTCTATATCATGTATTGACGTCATAGTTCGAAAGTCTCTTGTAAATTCAATTTATAGAATCCATCATTGTGAATACCTTACAAACTGCCGCCATGCTCTATATTTGACAAACATCACTGCACTACTGTTTTCTATTTAATGATCAAAATGGAATCAAAATTCCTATGATCATTTATTCTGATATCACTTCGATCTGTTTTCTTATCTTTCAAACCTGTTTATGCCAAATTTTCGATAAAGACATTCTCATAGCCTGAATGACCAAAATTGCATATCAATTTAACATCCTTTCTTCAACTCTGTCTCATCTACACATCAAGAAAACCTTTAATGTCAACGGGTAATTCATTGTTTCATTTTAACAACGCAAATAAATAGAATACAATTAGAATATCCCTTTTAATGTTACTTCATAGGGAACAACACTCCAGCACTCCAACATTCATGCTAACCGTCATTTCAGGTTTTAGATTTCTCTCTCTCACACATGATAAGTACCATTCACAGGCACTTTAGTTGTCCAGCCAATAATAATCCTGTCAGTGCGATACAGTAAAGAAGATGATCAAATTTCAGGCGCCTCAAATGCATTAAAAAAGATACATAAAGGAATACCACCGTTAGTTAAAAGCTAAGGGAAATAGCAACATGTTAACAGAGTTTAGAGATAGGTTTAAATCTAGGTTGGGAAAAGATATTTCTTTTGTAAAATATTGCGATGTTTGTGAACAAATGCACTACACGTTTTTTTTATATAAGGAACACGTTTATAAGGAACTCGAGGCTGAAAATGGTCCAAAAAATAAGGAATTGTTAAGAAACTGCTCAGGCTGAGAACAAGGAAACAAGTTTTAAGGAATCAAATTTTTGCGAATCCAAACTTAACAGCTATGTAAATAAGGAGCTCGATAAGGAACTTTGAGGCTGAAATTCTCTGTAAAAATAAGGAACTCCAGGCTCACAGCAAAGTTAAGGTTCCTTATCAAAAAAAAACGTGTACTCTTATGTCCACATGCTATTGGATATTATTTAAGCAGATTACAAAGCCATGCAGTAGAGTATCTCTTCAAAGAATATCTTTCTTCAAATGTTTCATACCATACAATACAAAACATTTCATACTTGAGTGCCAAAACCCCGCTACTAATCACCCTGTCTCACCATCAAACAATACCAAAGCAATTCTGCATCCTCCTTTACCTCCTCTTGTAATTTTCCTAAATAAGTGAAGATTTTTCAATAGCCTCCAAAATATTATGAAATTCCAACCTTTTATTTGACATTTTAAGTTTTTAATGAACTAATGAATTAATACAATAATGACTGGTTAGTCTGCAAACCAAGTGTACAATCAAGGTCGTAATATTTGAGAAAAAAGGGAAATCCATCGGGAAGTTTTGTAACCACAATCGATTTGTAAGTGCTCTAAAGTACGTTCGAAAGGTAGAGTTTTAACTCTGAGTTTTAACGCTAGACCAGAGATTTGAGAAAAGAGGATAAGAAACGCCGCTGCCGCTCGCTGTTTTCCTATTCTTTCCCTTTGAATTCGGCACCCTTTGAAGAAGCAAGGCTGTAGAATAGTTGAGCAAGAAGGAAGGCCGAAACAAAATGGCGTTACGTACAGGTTAACCAATGTTCAAGAAAATAGTCCTTGAATAAAGCTTTCCAGTGAGTTAATTGTGAAAAAGAGACTGGGGTGTGAATCTTTGATCTTCTGGGAGTTTCCCCTGAGAAAATCGAGGAAAATCATTCTATATTCTGGGAGTAAAGATGGCGGACATGAGGCATGCTTGAAATTTTGAAAAATTTGGACCAATTTCTTTCTGGGTTGTACTGCTCTGAATGAATTTTTTGTGTTGCAGACATAATTTGTATGGGTAGTAGGAAGGTTGATTGTGACCACCTATGCCTTAGTCTTCCTGGGCACTCTCTAAAACTTCTCGGCATTTTGATTTAAGATGGGCAAAATCGATTGATAATTTTGTTTTTTTTTTCAACTTTTAGATGAAAAAAATAGTGTAATCATAGAAAAACTTCCTCCATGGTGATGGACTTGAGATTCAGTAAGTATACTTGATTTCCTCTGTGGTACTTTTAGTTTTATCTAGGGAAAACATTGACTTTTGGGTTGGAAATTTAAAGTTTCGGCTAACAAAAACATTGTAAAGTTCAAATAACTTCGACATGTGATATTTATAAAGTCTGACTATTGATGGGCCGTGATTTTGACTGGTCAGTGGATTGACTCACAAGGCTTGGACAACTTTGCAGCCAAAACATAATTTCATCGGTGGACTTTACAGTCTGTGTTAGGGTAATTCATACAGATTATTGCTTATACAAAAACAAAAAAACCCTAGTTTTACAGTAGATTTTTATTTTATATATTTCCAGGGCTAGTTATCGTCATTTTCTCTATGAAATACTGTTTAAAACAACACTACCCAGAAAAACCTTCCACAGAAAGTTAAGTATGGGCCATCCAAGCACTGGTGCAATGAAGCAAAGATTGACTCAGGATGACTCAACATTTTTGCATTTTGACCGTCACGTTCAGGCATGGCAAAGTCTGCTAAAAAATGAAATTAAACCTGCAGAAACTATATTACGTGCATTATTTAGCTTGACCAAAACAGAATGGAATAATTATGCAGAAGATGTTAATATTTTGTAAATGTTTTCTGGACAACCGTGGATATGAACAGTTAGAACCTGGTTGAGCACCGTCCTTTGAAATTGGACATATACTTGGAAAATGTTCTCTGGAAAAAGTGGATTTCCATATACGCATTATGTAAATTTGGTCAGTCTGGAGAATTTTTATCGAATCTGTTTTTATTTGGATGTTTGTTTTGTATCCAGGTTGTCCCTGGAAAGATGGTCCAAACAAGTCATCAGAGCCAGGAAACATGTGGGCCAAAATTACCAAATGTAAACAAACTAGGAGACCCCAAAAGTGCTTCTATTTAAATTCTACAATTCTACTTGAACACATATTTTCACTTATTGTTATGTAACAAGTTTTTCTGAGGCTGATATTATTTTTCCAATATTTTTTCCAACACATCTGTTGAATTTAGTCCTCTATGGAGCAATGATATAATTTTCTAGTCCAGCTTTCAAGTTATACAATCTGAATCAATGTACTACATGTTTTTTTTATAAGCAAGTGTCTGTCCCTATGCCAGGCTTGCATTATGCTTAGTATTCTATTGTTCTCAAACAATAGAGCCATTGTTTAGGTACCAAAAACTGAGCCTGCATATGCTTATAAACGTTATGCTTATAAAAGAAAAAACATGTAATTAAAAATCAGTTGGAAGGTTTTAGTCTTTTTTTATAGTCTTCTCAATTTTATTTCAATGGAAAGTCATGAGTGATATTGATTTTTTTTTTCATGCAATACATCTTTATTTTTCCAGGTTTATAAATGAAGGTCAATCATAAAAAACCCTTTTGCGTTTAATTTAATCTTTTTTAGAAAAATTTCAAACCATTTTTAGCAGCATTTACAAATTAAAAGAGTTGCATAAATGTTTTCTACTAAGAGAAGGATATTTTTAATTTTTAATTCTCATGCACTTTTATACTGTTTTATTTGCTAGGTAGATATTTCATTATATCAAGGGAAATCCCTAGATGGAGCTGTTTTGTATAACTATTGTATTTTTTTCAATAATGTTTTTGGATTATTTTATGCTTTATTGTTTCGAGTTCACATAAAGCTCTTAAAAGAAAGATTTCATGATATTTGTAATCTTCTAGCATTTATATCATGAATTATCATCGCTTCTTTTTTCTTTCTTTCTTTTGAGCTCTATTTTTGTCCTGTTTCCAATTTGTTCTAATACCCAACATCACTACCCGGCTGAAGAGGCCTCCATGATATTGTTTCTTAGAAACTCTAGTCCAAGAAATAACCAAAAATTATCCTAGTCTTACAAGCTTATCATTTTTGGTTTTATAATGTGAATTTCAATTCTTTTAGCTACAGTATGTATAAATTGATTCGGTCATTCTATAAGGAAAATATTTTGGTCAAAGCTGGGAAATTCTCCCCTTCAAGCACAACGACGAAGGCTTGAGAAACACTGCGTTCAAAGTGAAAAGTGCTTATAAAAAATATCAAAATCCGCGATTTAAAAAAAAAATTATTTCACTTTCGATATCAATCACGGCTGCCATTTTTTGTTTGTACTTCTAGTCTTGTGCGCATAACGAATCAAGCGCTCTGATTGGTCCAGAATAAAAACAATCGATCTGCCGCAGACATTTCAATAGAAACAAAAGATTCTACAGCCTAGCTTCAAATAGATGAATACCGCATTTCTTATCCTCTTTTCCCAAATCTCTGGCTAGACTGGATCTGAGGATTCAAAGTTCAAAAATAGTCCAATAAGGCTAAGAATATAGCCTGGAAGTCTGCCAACCCCTCTCAAATTGAAATATTCGATTAAATTAAAGAGATAGCCCAAAATCGACTTTCTCGCCGGAACTTTAAATCTTGAAAAACGTTAAAATAAACGGAATTCTCATTATATTTCAACCATGATTGTAGATGTCTTACATTAAGGACAACACAAAAGTGAAAATTGAGAAACATTAAGAAATATATCCGGTAGAAAAGATCATTCCCGCCAACGAACCATGAACTCTTATCAAATACAACAGAAGTGCTTAAACTCTTCCATCAAGCAAGAGCAGTTTGACTAAAATAAATTTGTCGGGACTTGCAAAAGGCACTTTTCTAGCCTCAATCAAATGTTCGAAAACAAAAGGATTTCAGAAATCGTGACGGAAACTTTCTCAGTAACAAATCCTTACAACACTTCCACCTAATAAATCAAAAAAGGCAAAAATGCATTTTGATGTTTTTGAAGGTTACGTGTGCAGATAATGGAGCCCTAATGGAGTATTAATTCTTCAGATTGATTGAGTCTTAGATTATTCTCGCACTTTTGAACGTCTTGTTTGTTTGACAGATTTAAAAGTCATTTGTAACTGCCGTCACAATGCAAACATTCTTTCGAATAAAAGGACCTTGACATACTATACTTTTGAACAGTTTTGAAAAACTCGATATCTGAAAAACCAAACAAGGAATAGCAAAAGTGATCAGAATACACCTTTTCGACCGTAGCCGCCAATTGCCGCGCAGCCCCGGGGGGGGGGGGGGGTACTAGGCTTGCGAGGTGACGGGTATGTCTGAGCCGAAAATCGAGAATCGACCCTTTCAGAGACAAAATTTTGGTGATTTTGGGACCACTTTTTCCTAAATTTTGGTCCATTTTTTCCAAATTTTGGTTTGATTTTCACCAAGTTTTGGTCAAAATTTTTGGAAATCGTGACCCTTTGAGAGAGAAATTTTTGATTTTCGTGATTTTGGGACCCTTTCAGAGACTAACTTTTGAATTTGTACCCCTTTGAGAGACTTTTGAGGAATGAGAAAAGGTACCCTTATGGCTCGCACATACCCGGCACCCATTTTGCCTAAGTACCCCCCCCCCGGCCGCGCGGGTATTTTTTTGTCTATTTTACCAACCTAAAACCGTCCAAGTCTTTTTTTCTCACCTATAGAAAAAATAAACTAACTGAATTAATTTAACTTGCAAATGAATATGTCAAAGTTAAGCATCTCTTCAATTCTAGCTTTTCTCTAGCCAAAGGATTTAATAAATCATTTCTTGAAATACCATTTTCTCACATCGATAACATTTCACCTACAAGATGACATTTTCAAAAGAAAACCTTTGGCAAATTAAGCAAACACGCGAGCAAACTGTCACAACAAAAGTATCATCGAAAACTTTCACCATTCTCCCATGCCCTAACATAAGCATCAAGATCAAAGTTAAACTTAGTGTGAAAAATATAAACTTGCTTTGATCTTAAAAGTTTGAATTGGTTCAAGGGGTTTTAGTGTCTCAATACAGCGATATGGATATACAGCATTTTTTTATTTTCGATACCCATCCAGTTTTATAGCGCAAAGTATTAAGCAAATAATCAGCTTTAACTTTGAAGCTTCAAGGGTCCTGCGGCACTTCTTTTAATATCTAACTCTTCTCCAGGCTGTCTCGGTCTTCATTTTAATAGCAATGTCAACCAATTTTCCATGTCAAAAATTCACACTCATGCTAGCCCTAGCGCCAATTAAAAATTTCTTATCATCGTGTGTGGGAAATTTTTCTCATCACGCGTTTACTGTCCAGACTCGTTAAATTACGATGAACCATGGGGAACTGAAACAAATTCCTGGTCCATTTCAATAAAACAAATATTCTTCTTACCATATCAGTGCAAAAATCATTTCTAAATTAGCAACATACCAAAACAAATTTAATATAACTGATGCCTTGTCAAAAATGTCAAAAGTTTGTCGTACAGTTAAAACTCATTAATAACGTTTGGTTATGGCCAACTGTAGGTAATCTCCGGTCCATTTCAATAAATGATACATAAAAATAACTGAATCCTAAGATTAGCTTAGTCCACTATTGAAACAAGCTCGTCCGGTCACATTCGAATGCGTCTCTGCCGCCCTGCTGATTGACAAAGAAGACCGTTCAACCGCACTTTAAATCATAACAAATGCTACGTGCATCTCAAAAGTCATTTCTAATCCATCATTGTAAGTATTGATTATTACATTTTTTTGCATACCATCATCTAGTTTTCCTTCCGTGTCGATTTAACATATTGAATACGTCCTTCTGTGTTATCTTATAATGTATTGAAATTATCTTCGTACCTTTGTCAATGCAACGGTAGTGACGTAGTAAAAGGCTATTAGACGTAGATAGATTTTTACCATACTTAATAAACCCGATTTTCGAAAAAAATATGTATTTTTAAACAAATGATTATCCAGACGATAAGTTTCAGCGACATTGACTCGTTGCAAAACAATAAAAGACTGACCAGAGAATAAAATAAAAAAACTGAATGTCTATAGATAGATTCTAAAAATTCTGAAATTTATTGCAGTCTGTTAATGGTCTAAAAAAACCTTTAGAATCAAAATACAATCAAGAATGGTTAGCCATTATTAACAAATTCTGGCTATCTGGGCCCAGTGTGAGGGTGTATTTAAATAAGCAAACTAAGCATTTTAATTCATTACATCTATCAATACACTTAATATATTCTTAAATTCTAAGCTGAAATGTCAAAATAAAAAGTTTTCCTTATCCATTTGTAAATCGACTTTAACATGAGTATAAAGTTGTTTTTCTTCCACGCTTATCAACCCATATTGAAGGGAGTTCAGACCATCATCTTTCCAAAATTTTGTAGAGTTCCAAAGTTTGTAATTCAGTTTTTGTTGAGCCTCAATGTCACGTTTGGTGTAGCCATTCCGTGGATGGTTCATCATCGTATATCTTGCAGTTTTTATAGACTGTCTATGAACATTGAAACCATTCATTCGAAGTCTCCAATAAATATTATCATCTTCGCCTCCCCAGCCATAAAACAGATTTGTAGCTCCGTTAATTTTTCGGAAATGACTTGATAACATCGAGGATACACCACCGAAGATTTCCTTATATGGTAATATGTATCGGAAGATGTTGACACCCACTGATAAATGCGTTGGAGATGTTTTGCAACCGTAATCGATTTTATCGTTTTCAGGCAGAAGATCAACATCATGTATAATAATGCATTGATATGGGAATAATTTCAAACCTTGATCAAATCCGATATTGAGTAGTTTAGCTCTATTGAATTTATCTTGGTCATTCTGTTCGACAACCATGATGCGATAGTGTAAATTCTGCCGCTTTAAGATTGGATGTAACTGTCGTAGAAGGATAGGTAATTGCAATTCACGGTTTCTGAAAGGGATTACAATCAAAGTGGATTGTCTTGGTTTACAATCTTCAGGTTGCCACCATCCTCCTTTCTTGACAAACTTGAGCTCGTTCTCATAAAGCCATTCTAACGAGATCTCTTGTTGTAAAACAGCGAGCGGTCCAATAAGAGAAGTTTTGTTGCATTCAATTGCTTCACCACAATTCGTTTTTATGTAAACATCAATCTCTGGGCTGTGTTGTGAGACATTGTTGCTCTCCAGCCAGTTATTGAAATCCTTAGAGCAGCTACTTATGTTTACTGTGGAACTCAATTCATTAGAATGTATCTTTTGAACCAATTCTGATGTTTCATTAGTGTTGATTCCGGTGGAATTGTCTCGTTTAACACTGAGCAACTTACTTTGGATAAAAGTTGAAGAAATTTTTGCATCGAATTATCTGTGTTATGTTGCATCTGTTTCAATTTTGAATCAAATTTCTCATTCCTCTTCATAATAAGTTTACCGATTGCTTTTACCACGGTCTCGGCGTTAAGCGTTGGCTGATCATGGCCTGGTTGAACCACTTGGATGTTTCGGACATTTTGATATTCACGATTTAAACAAAATATTGAATCTTTAAAAATTGTCACTGTCAGAAGAATGAAGAATAAAATGAAAACTTTTGAATTCGAACTCTTCGCGGTGATAGAAGTGACTTGGACCATCTTGGAGGCCTTACTTTAAATAATACCGAATCTACGATTCTTTATCATTATATCTTTAACCTTGTTTACCACTTGCCAAGCTCTCTCACGGAAGTTTATCACATTTTCACACGTTTTGTTAGCAGAAAATTCTTTATACTTTATCAATTATCAGAATCTTGCAGTTGCCAAGTGATATTCCATTGAATTATTCCGCCTTCTGGTGTTTTAATTAAGCAATGGTTGCAAAATTTACTGAAAAAAGGTGTCTTTATTACTTCAGTAGACAAAAGACACGAGAATGTGAGAGACCGGCCTCCCTAAAAGTTCATATTTTACATTTTTCAAGTAATGAAATGTTAAGTTGAGACTCGTAAGATTCGAGATAAATTTAGTGAACATTCTTAGTCATCAAACCACGATAATTCCAAGCCAAACGGGAAAATTGTCTCCAGTGGGGGCTTTCATAGTCCTCATAGTACCTTTCTTATCAGGAGGGGGGTTTAGTATGAGAGAGAGAGAGGGATTTAAGGTATGTTGTAATATGTCTGTGATACAGGGTAGCTCCAGCTGTATAGAGAAGTGTGAAGCAAGGATTTACTCTATAAACAGTGGCAAAAATAACTAATACAATTTTATGTCCCTTTGTTCAAAATATTTTTTTAGTATCTCTTTTCTATCCTAAAACTGAAAATAAAAGTGTCTTAAAAATATACCCTAAAATTTCGGACGCAAGCACACAAACTAAAATAAAAACTTTTCTTTATCCATTCTTAAGTTTGCTTTGACGTGAGTATAAAGTGGCTTCTCTTCAACACTAACCAAGTCATACTGTAAAGTGTTCAGACCATCCTGAGCAAAATACCGATTGGAGTTACTCAGCTTTTGATTCAGTTTCGACTGCTCGTTTCCAGTTGGCCGGTTTTTATTTGAATGTTTCAGCATTTTGTATCGTGCAACTGAAATAGAGTGTCGGTGTACCGTCAGTCCGCTCGCCCGTAACCGATTATACAAATTATCGTCCTCGCCACCCCATCCGTAAAATAGATTGGTAGCTCCGTTAACTTGCCGGTAATGTTTGGACCACAAGGATGAAACACCACCAAAGATTTCCTTATAGGGGAGAATATACCTCATAGTGCTTACACCTGCTGATAAATGTTTCGGCGAAACTTGGCAACCGTAATCGATTTTATCGTTTTCAGGTAGAAGATCAACATCGTGTACGATGAAACATTGATATGGAAATAATTTCAAACCTTGATCGAATCCGATATTGAATAATTTAGCTCTATTGAATTTATCTTGGCCAGTTTGCTCCACCACTAGAATTCTGTAGTGTAATTTCTGCCGTTTTAAGATTGGATGTAACTGTCGTAGAAGGATAGGTAATTGCAATTCACGGTTTCGGAAAGGGATTACAATCAAAGTGGATTGTTTTGGTTTACAATCTTCAGGCTGCCACCACCCTCCTTTCTTGACAAACTTGAGCTCGTTCTCATAAAGCCAATCTAATGAGACATTAGCTTCATTTACAGCCAACGGACCAATCAAACTTGAGGCCGTTGAGCAATTCTGTATATCTTTAGCAGAGCAATGCGTTTTACGGTAAACGGCAAACTCTTCATTATCTGTTGGTGAATTTTTCGTATACCACTCTTTAAAGTCATCAGGACATCTTCCATGACTCTTAGTTGCGTCTGTAACTAAATCTTTTATTGGCGGTGGCCGATAATTATCTCTATTCTTCAAGGTCGTTTCGTTAACACTTTGAATCATATTGGTGAATAAATTCAAGATATTTTGTAGTGAATTCTTAACATTGCTTTCGATCCCTTTTGCAGTCTCTTTAAGCTTGGAATCCAAAGTAAGTTGTGTCTCTACCTTTGTCTTGTTGAAGACCTGTTCAATAGCACTCATCGATAAAGTAGGCCGATATTGATGGCCCGGTTGAACCAGTTGTATGTTCTTCACATTGCGATACTCACGATTGATGCTGAATAATGAATCTTTGAAAATGATAATCAAAAGTAAAAATGCAACTACAAAGAATAATTTGCCTTGAGAATTCGACATTGTCTGTTGCCCAATCATGATTTTGTTTTCTTTCTCCTCTTCTTCTTGGCTCAAACTGGAAAGGTCTCTTTTTGGTTGTTTCATTAAACGCAAGGTACATCTAATTTAAGTAAAAGTTTGTTTCCTAGCAATTGAACGCTAAAATATGTAACGCATAGACTACATTTGCCTTTCTAGTTTACAAGGTTCTATTCATAACAATTAAAAAGCGGCCTTTCATTAGCATTTAGCACTAATTTAAGAATTAATGTTGCTTGATTTGGAATGTAATTAAAGGTTAAAGCCCATAGTAATCTTCCTTATGAACCAACGTTTCCAAGTAATTCAAAGAGTCGGAAGTAGAGTGAAGCAATTCAATTCTAATCAAAATTATTTACCATCCAGTTTTAATGTTGAAATTTTGATTTAGCGAATGAATTCTAAATACATAGGGAACATATTTCATACATTTTAATAAGAACCAGAAGGTTTCGAAGGCAAAAAATTCAAGTCATTTAAACTAAAAAAGTTAACTACACCCAAAAATAACTTGAAGCATATTTTAAAAACGAATATTTGTGTAAATTTAATAATTATTTGATGGGTGGTGTGTCAAAAGAAACGCCCCTATTTTTCGTTTTTTGACGTAGAAATTTCTATCAAACAAAAACAAATGAAATGTTTGGAAATAAAGGGTACAATATTCACAAATAGCAAAATGCGCGTCAAAGATTATAAAATAGGGTCGTTTTTTTTGACACACCCGATATAAAACATATTACTTATAAAAGATATGAAAGAAATGAAAATTTAAAACAAAAAAATAATATTCAACCAAATGAAACAAAAAAACAAAACATTCTTCCTTAACCCAAACAGAACGTTCGTTAAACGAGAAATTAAACTGTTCGAATCGAACGCTTGAACATGCAGAAAAGGAGTATATACAGACTTTTCTGTTTAACGTTAATTTTTGTAAAAATTTAGAACTAAATTATAAAATTTAATCAAATTTAATTGGGACTCGGGGATTTTTTAAGATGTCAAGTCCAGTTTTTTGGCTATTGATTGGTGCTTTCTTATTCTGCTTGATTAATGGTAAGTGGTGATGCTCCATCATACACTAAGAGTAGAGAAGAAAATCGTACCTTTAAGCATGGAAATTTCAAAAAATTAAGAACAGCCTGAGGCTGAGCCAATATTTACTGATTCTTATGACAAAGGTGTGTATCAGAACATCACATTAAAATCTTCAAGTGCGCAATAATTTTCCAAAATACTTATTTCTCGCATTGTTGCCTCTGGTAGGGTTAGGGTTGGGGTTAGAGTACATTTGAATTCATGGCAATGAATCAATGAATTTATAGCAAAAAACTATTGTTGTGGCGACTGTCTGATAAATATTATACTTATCATACTTTCAGGCGAGAGTGACGATTACATCAAACAAGCGCAAGAGGAAGAGGACATTGACAAAAACGAAGGTGAGCAAATCGTGTATCAAAACCCAACTGAAGAAACAACTGAAACTTTTCACAAATATTTTTTACCACCCGTAACAGGAGAATACAAATTCTATGCCAAATGTGGAAGTGACTGTGACGTCATCCTTGGTGATGAAAGTAAACTTTCAGAGGAAAAAATCATTTCTGTTGATGGTTCCGCTGCAGCTAAGCGAGAGTAAGTAGTTAACCTGTCTGGTACGCAAAGGTCTTACAACGTTTTGACTGTATTCTCTACCACCTGTCTTCCATCACACCGCTGCTTGTTCTATAATCTTTCTAGGATATGCTTTATAGGATCTTACCATCGTATATCTAAGTTATTTGTTAGCTTCGCTTCTTTTTAGATTTCCAGCTGAAACTGCATCTCACATAATCTACCTCAAGCAAGGTCAGAAATACTTGTTGAAGACGACGACAAATTCACCAGCAGGACCAACACCTACGATTGGTGTGCAACTTCCAGATGACACCAAAATGATGCCTATCAAACAGACCTTATTCTTTTCGGAACAAGGAGCGGCCGATGGGAAAGCAAAGTCAAAACCGGCGAAAAATGGAACCAATATGGTTAATAAAATACCGGACTCTATAACTGGAAAGAAACATCTTTTGGGCTTAGGTAAGATATTAACTTGCCTTTAATTTTAAATGGCTCTAGTTTTAAAACCTCTTTAAATAAATTTAATGCTCCGTGTAGTTCATCCAAAAACACACACCGTATGCTACATGTCTAGTAAAAATCTTTAGATCCCATTCATACTACACAAATATCGACCACCACGCCCCGATGTTGAGATTAAATGATTTAGGAGAAATATTTGTTTTCTCAATTTGTTCTCCAAGGAAATATTATGACCCGAGATTTCCGAAATATAGTCTTTTCTCGTAAAAATTATCTGGATTTTATCTTATCAAAGATTTCATCTCGATTGTGAATTTCTTTATTTTTGAAATGTGTTTTTGAAAACTTCTTTGATATTAAGCTCCATTAAATGGAAAAACTTTGACCTGCGATAAATGCAAAAAAACTAATTTCAGAAACACGTAAAATTTAGTAATTTTTCCTAATACCTGCTGGATGACCTGTATGATTATATCAGAAAAAAAATAGCAATCTAGAATTTTCTATTTGATTTGGTTTACAGGATCATCAAAGCCAAAAACATCAATCAAACATAAATTGGAGAGCAACCCCAGCAAGACGCTCTTCAAAAAGTTGGAGCGAGCAGGTCAATTCATTAAAAGTATGGAAGACAAAAAGCTAAAGAATGATAAACTCGATTCTGGAATTACCGATATTATCAAAACATTACAAGAAAACTTAAATGGTGTAGAATCAAAATCAAGATCAAGTTCATTGTTGGAGGTTGCTGGTATCGATCGTTCACATATCGACGAAGGTGTCTCCTCTAAAGAGAGGATTATTATCCAACTGATCGATGCTTTGAAACGGAATCTAATCATGGAGGATAAACATCGGAAGATGAAGGAACACATGTATCAACGAAAGTTGGATCGACTGTTTCATGAAGTCAATAAATTAAAATCTGTCCTTGGTAACACAAATATAGCTGCCAAAGCTGATTTGAATAAAGTTGACACGAAAAAGAATAAGTATACTCCACAGAGAAGTAAACCATCCATGATTGGTCAGAAACGTCACCATAAACACATCACAAGACGTCAGCATCGACACCATCGTTTAAGAAAGCCAGAACTCAATTTCGTGGATGAAATCGAAGACCCTAGTCTCATAGATGACGGTCATGTTGAGGCTAGAAATAACGATGACGGCGAAGATAGTGAGTATCCAATGTCGGTCAGGAAGATAACTCCATCAGCAGCAGCTGCTTATGAGAAAGCAATCAATCTCATACCAGAATCTGAAGATGATGAACTAATGGAGCAAGGACTTGCCAAAGCCTCAACTCCAGAATCTGATATGTCAGCTATACGCCACAAACAAGCACACTTTGAAATGTTAAATTTAAAGAAGAAACCTACTCAATCGCTAAAAAACAATACACCAATGAATGGAAAAGAATTCAATACTGGAAAACAACAGAATCCAGATTCTTCTGAAAAACAAATGATGAATTCAGGCGATCAGACAAATCCTCAAGAATCCTTATTTGTTGGTAAATCTGAAAAACCTTCAACATCTAATCAAAGTCTATCACCGGAATATGACAATAGCAAACAACAAGGCATAGTTGAACAGTTTAATAGCGCTGAGCCCAATCAAAGAATGAACAATCAAAACTCTGGTAGATTAGATTCCCACACTGAAGATCAAATAAAAAATTTAGCTACAACAAGTTCAGAAAACAAAATTGATAATTCTCAATCATCCAATAACCGAAATATCGAGCCAGAAAAAGGCAAAGCTATTAATAGTGCACAAAATAATGTTCAACCTGAACTTCAAAATCCAGTTGAAGTTAGTATTGGTGGAAGTCAGAAAGAGAATCTTCAAAATGATAACCAAATAGGACAAATTGAAAATGAAGTCAAGATTAACCCAAACGATATGAAAAAATCGAATGATCATTTTGAAACGGATAAACCATTTTATAGACTTGCTAAAGAAGAAAGACCTTTATCACCGATGGCTAGCAATGTAGGAGACGCGTTGCCAACGGTGTCAGAAAGCCAAAGGGCTGCTCACACCGCTGGAAGCTTTATCACGAATGGTAACAAAATAGTTCCAAATACTAAGAGTAAGCAATCAGTTGTAAACTTCAAATCAGAGGATATAAAAGCCCTTGAAGACAACTTATTTGCCGCCTTTGAAAAAAGGTTAAAGAACAAAGGACTCGGTACTACTCTTGAATCTTTGCAGAAAAACAGAAACAGTGACACTGCAAATATAAGAGACTTTGAAAAGACCGAAAAAACTGTAAACCAATTAAATACTGAGAAATCTCCAGCCTTTGATGTCAATGTTGGAAAAGAATTGGAAACTCAAAACGACGAACAAATTTTGTCAGTAAACTCTGGATTACTTAAAAGTATTAAGGACACACAGGAGCTTGTAAAAGCACCCGCCAGTACTAGAAACACCATGAACGGATTAAATGACCAGCATATTGTATTAGATTCTAAAGCGACCGAATCAGCTACTTTAAACATCCAACAAAATAATGCAGCTCCAAGTGCAAGTAAGGTGACCAATGAACTTTCAGCAAACGGTAGAGAGCTGATAAATAACCAGCATGCAAACGGACAATTTATGGGAGATACTGAACGTGCTCGATATATAAAGAAATATCAGAATCTTCTCCAGCCCGAGGAGAGTGTTGACATTTTCTCACGAAAAGGTGTTTTGAAATACAAGAAGCCAGAACTAGATGAGGAGGACCGTCATTATTGGCAAACAAGGAAAACAGGCGAGGTAAACAATGATAGTGAAGGTAGAGGTCGTTCTGTTAAAGAAAAACAAGATAGTCCTGGATTCGTTCGGTCTAATGAGAAGAATAACGAAGGAGGTAACTCTCATACACCAGAGGAAAAGAATCACAAATATGTCTACTTCAGAGACGACAAGATTTATATCAAGGATCCAACAATGTTTTTGAAAAAACCTGCAAATGATATGCCGATGGATCGTGAAGAAAGTGAAGGCTTGAGACATCATCAGGACGAGGATGAAGAAAAAGACCTTACGTATCAGAATGATCAAGAATCCCAAGAAATGAGAGGAGATGTTAGATCTACCACGATGAAAATGAGGTATAGAGATGGAGCTTCCAATCCAACTGCCAAATTCATAAAAATCCAAAATGAAGCTCTAACAAGCTTGGGAATGGCAAATAAAGCAGAACCAAAATCGAAAAATAATCCAACTGCCAAATTAACCACAAGCCAAAACAAAGATTTAACAAGCCTTGGTATGATATCGGGATCAGATCGATCATCAATGGTGGACGAAGCAGGAACTAAAAACATGGTGGAAGAAGCTGCATCTAAACATGAAATGATTCAAACTAACCAAGATGCTATTGACAAGATTCCAATACAATCACCAAATATTCAGAATCAAAAAGTTACAGCAACAAATCAGATGACTGACCAAGAAGAAGCTGCTGTAAACTCTGTGGAAAAGATGTCTTCTTCCATCAATGCCATGAATAATCTTCAAAACGATGTCTTTGGAAGCAAAGAAGCTGACGGTCAATATCTCATCAAAATAAGGTATGCAAACAATGACAATTGCATTTTGTTCATGTAAATTCCACTTTCGCTCTCACTCCTAGTCGATGTTTATCTTCAACGTTGGAAAGATAGAATCCGGTTTTGAATATCTTTCCCCGGACAAGCTCGATGCAATTAAAACTCCATGTCACATCCCTCACCGAATTAGATAAGTCCGTTAAGAATTTTTCCTGTCAGAAAAAAAAACTTTTAATTCATAAGTCTCCACTTGAATATTAAGCTGTTTTTAAAGTTTTTGAATTTTGAATATTAATCGCTAATTCAAAAAAAGTGATTAAAACCTTATTGAAATATTAAGATTTAACTCCTTTACTTCTCCCCAATCAGCTAGAAACATACCTCACAGGGTCGCTGAGACAGGGTTGGCAACCAAAACTCGGTTGAATCAAATTGAATATATTTTTCGTTTTTATTTTCAGAAACTTGCTCGGCGAAATTACATTTCTGAAGGAGGAGATAAGCTCAATGAAAAGAGACAATGTTTACACCACCAGAGACAAAGATAAAATGGAGAAGGAGTTACAACAAAAACAAAATCTACTGAATAAACTTCAAACTAAACGCAAAGAAATCGCAAGACCAGCAGCGAATATGAAACATAGTAAAGCTTTCAAACGTAGCTTCAAGAAGCTTGCAAGGAATCATAAACTACATCAGCGACATTACCACCGACATTTGTTTTGATAAGACTTAATGTTCAAAAGTATTGTTTGTTTACATTATGAACGAGTAGATGCAGAGTGGTGCCCAGGAATTTAGGTTTACCAAAACATCAATTCAGGAAAGGCTATTCTTTATGGACATTTTCCTTTCTCAGATTTCATGGAATTTTGAATATGCGCTAGTATCGGTATCGGATACCAAACAGTTGGTCTCTTGATTAATTGATTGATGATAACCCATGATCCTTAGTATAATGATGGTAGCAATTTATGGTGAATGTCAGCATTTTTTATATGCTGCTTTCAACGAATGGATTTTTAGAGGAGTGAATTCGAATTTTATCAGACAGCAAATATGGAAACTCACTGGAAACATGAGGATAGGAACCAAAATATATTTGGCATGGATTGTGAGATGAAAGATGGTGATTTGACAGGGGAGTTTAATTTTAGGTTTTTGATAACCAAGAAAAATATTGAAGAACTAATACAAAATAATGAAAATTTTTCATAATGTTCAACACTTTTCAGATCTGTCATTTTGTAGACGTTTGCATTTAGCCTTTTTTCTAGATTAAAGTCAACTATTTGAACAGAAGACCAGATAGACAAACATAAAGTATATCATTTTTATTATATTTACAATACCAAACTAATAATCTTCATGAAAAATACCAATAAACTCTTGGAAAAGAAATCACTTTATAAGTTTTATTTGTGATCTTGAGCCACTGACTAAATCACAAAAAGTTAACTTTGAAGTATCAGCAATTTTCATTCTTTTTGGTGAAATTTTTCTTTTTAAAAAGGTAAGGAGATTTTTAAATTTTCAAACAATTTCTTTTTTCAGAATATGTCAATCTCACAGTATTCCATGTTTTTGTTAATTCAGCTTTCTCAAACAGGGTTGACGTAAGTAATAGACTTTGAAGAAATTTACAAAGTAAATTTTTTCTGAAATGAAATAAAAAACTCTCGTACACAAAAGAGCGCAAAAGAAGGTCAAGATGGTAAGTATGGCGAATATAAATGAAATGTCTTTTATCTCATCTATTCTAATGCCGATTGAAACTCTTACTTGCAATTTAGCCTCTAACTTTTGTTAAGGATCCCCTACATAATGGCATAGAATGTTAAACCAGATCGTCGAATGAGAAAATTGATTGTCTCTGAATGAAATTTTTTATTCACAAAATCAAGCTTCAATATTCATATAACATAAAACATTTTAAACTCTTCGCCAATTTTTTCAACATTATTCTTTCTTCAAAAAGTAATAATTCTTTGTGTCTACCAAAATACTTCGATTACTTCAGAAAAGTAAGGTTACGTCGAAAAATCTGGCGGGAAAACGCATTTTTCAGTTATTCGAACTCCCGGTTATTCGAAGTAGATAGTTACCCCCTTGGAGATGCGAATAACCAGGAGTCTATTGTATTCACTAGTTGGGATTTTATTGGCGCGGCCTTCATCCAAGATCCTAGATGATTTCTAAGGTCACTATTTTTCTCGCTGAACACGCGTTGAACAGCGTTTATTGTCTTCAAATATTGTGGTACTCATGGTGAAAAATAGCAATGTATAGTCATTGAAATAAATTTATTTGTCCCACACATTTAGGGTGGACTCTCAAGACTTATCATCATGAATTTAATCCTGCTGTTTTGTGTTGTCCTGTTCACATCACAAGATTGCATCAAAGCTGCAGGTCTACCTGGTAAACAATGTGAGCATATCCAGGAAGCAGGAGAAGAGCTGGCAGAAAATATCAACCAGTTTGATAAACTGTTACAAGATGTTGTGATGCGGTGTTATGAAGAAGCACAATTGATCATCGAATCTTCATTGAGATTCCTCAAAAATCACATGGGAGGAATGAGACTATCTAAAACTGCAGGAACAGGTAATGGTGGTCTTGCTTTAAATCCAGCAGTACGTCCAGGGGAAACAATCGGAGGTTACGGTGTATGCCGCTTTCAAGGATGCTTTTTTTGACCTTTAAAGTTCCGCTAAGCATCGTAGTAACCATAATAACTATAATTCCAGGCTCCGTCTAAGGGTCATCAAAAGCAGAAAAAAATCCCGATTTTTACTCTGACAAGACTATATTGTGGGAAAAAGTGCCAATATTCCCAAATTTTGGGCTTTTTTTCTCGATTTTTAACCAAGGAATTTCCGAATTTAAAAATTAAGATTTTAACGTATTTGTTTTCTGTTTAGCGCCGATCGAATCAACCTCAAAAATGGCAGCCATCGGTAAATCAATGGGTATTGCATTGAGATTGACATTTTCACAAGGTCATACGAAGTTCTTTGAATTGGTAAAGAAAGCAGGATATATGGTTGTCGAAGATTCGATTGTCACTGGCGCATTGATTCAATATAATCAAAGTAGGTTATTCATGTTTTAACTTTTGAACCTTGAAAGAAGCCTTTATACAGAGTTTATGAAAACAAACCACGTAAGGGCTAAAATGTTTCTAAGCTTCGTTGCAAGTTTTGATTACAGCTTTACCTTTACTCGGCAGAGTACGGTGGAAGGTGGAAGAGCTTGGAGTTTTATTGCAAAACACTCATTTTCTAGATACGAAGAGAAGTGTACCACACATTACACTTGGAACACTAAACAACATCGATGACAAAATCTCAACCCTTCGACAAGACATGAACACATCACTGATCAGCGTTGAGAAGAACCTTCACAATGTTGCTAAACTGTTATTCACAATGCTGACTGATAGTTTGAAAGATCTTGTCACCGATCAAAATTTTAAAATTCGTAAGAATAGACAATATTTTATAAAATACGTCACAAGCAAACGCTTACATCATCTTCCAAATATTTCAATGTAATCGATTTCCAGAGGAGTTCATAAGAAGTTTACTCTATTTGTAATAGTATATAAATATCCTTGGTAAAGGCTTCAAAGCGAGGCAGTCACTGTAGTCAAAATAATTAATGAAAATATCTTTTCAACAAATTTATCGAGAAAAGCTTTCATAAAATTATAGAATATATTTAAATTATCTAAGTGTCCAGCTAAGTGGTTAAGTTCGAATTACCGAGAGTCAACTGTATTTAAGTTTCGCTGATGAATGAATTTTTCATTCTTTCAGATCTTGACAACATCCGTGGAAGCATGTCATCGTATTTGATATCTGCTGTTCATTCGGTGATTGATTCACACCATGAGAGGTTCTTCTTACTGGTGAAACATTCCGCACAATTGATTGAAATGATCGATAGCATTGTTGCCCCTATGAAAAATGGTACGGCATTGGACTCGAATCTCCTCTTAAACGCGTTACTTAAGTTTAACAGAATCAGTGCCTTGATAGAGTCACGGTTGTGGCATAATTTTGCACCTGTAAGGGTTTAAGGTCTTTCCTGGAAAAGATTGAAGATTCCATTCTAACCCTCTTCTCTAAAATTAGGTCCCTGTTCCTTTCAGGTAAAGAGCAAAATGTTCCAGAATAATCAGTGAAATGGAAAGATCAATTTTTTCTGAAAGAAAAAAATGGCTTAAAGCATAAGGCATTGAGTAGGTGATTAGGGTCTTAGATTGACTTCGATTAAAGGACCATTTAATTATCGACATGAGAAGATTATATCCATTATCTAACTTGTTCGTTTCTTTAGATCCAAAGAAGTTATCAGAAGCACTGAGCCCTGCAAAAGAATTGATCGATGAAGCGATCTCTGATTTGAAGAAATCAATTGGATTGAATGAAATGAATCGACAGTTGAAAATGAAGTTAACCTGGATACAAAAAATTTACGCGGACCTCAAAACATCTCTTCAAGGGTAGACTTTCACCAAAGATGTATTGTATTGAGCGGTTTTTAGAATAAATCTGAGGAAATAACAATTTGAATAGAATTTATATCAAATATATCGATATTATAGTAACCTTTATTGGACCTGATCCCATTAGAAAAAACTGCGAATCTTGTTTGTGTGAAAAATAATCTGTATGGTGAAAAATCGGACAATCAAATTTTTAAAGCCTTCGAATGTTCTTAACTTTTTAAGTTTTATGCCTGAAAATGTTCGTAAACATGTTTATATTTTCGCCATTTTGTGAGTATTTTCGTCCATTTTCCTTCGAAATTGGATGTCTTAAAATTTTCTTAACTTGTTCTTAATATTTTGGCCATCGAAGCCTTATGTTCTTAAATAGTTTGTTCTTATTAAAAAAAACGTGTACCTGATGTGTAACCTAGTAGTTGTTTTTCCCCTTGTTTTCGCGAAAAAACTGATTCTGACGTCATAATCAATGACTTGAACACAATCATGGTCATTTTTACGTTTTTGCGATAACTTTTTGCCATAACTTACCCGAGTCTTTACAATTGGGATTTTTTGTGACAAACATGGTCATGGTTATGGTCATGAAAACTTTGCTTTTTCTTATAAAGTAATATATTTTACACAGTTTGAAATCATAAAATACAGCAAGCACACACAATCAACTATGTCTTGATTTTTGCATTAGAAAATCACTTTTATTTGGATTTTTAGAGACAGTTGGTATCCTTGATAATGCAGGAGACTCCATTTCATAGATGGTAGTTTCACCAGTAGCAAAACTGTTATTACTACTGTTTTCATCTGAGTAAATGATCAGCGTCTTCGGTTTCAACAGTTTCCGTTCGTAAGGTTTGCTATTGTTATTGAAGTTTGTTATTCCAGCATTTTTGATGATTTCCTTATGAGATAAACGGTGCTCTTTTGATCTGTTTGTTGGTACACACGAAACAGAGTGTTTGATTAGAGATTTGATGGTTTTGCGGAATCTACCATGCATCTTAGCATAGATGAATACGTTAGCGCAACAGTTGGCCGTTTGTATGACTTTAAGAGCGTCGTTCCATCGAACCATGGCTTTCGAATACGGGATGCCGTCGCCGTCGATCCATGATAAGGAGAAAATGATATGCAGCAGATCACGTGGTAATACCAAGCAAATAAACATGATTTGCATCACGATAATGACACGGATGACGTGCTCTGTTTCACGTCGGCTGTTTGACATATGTTCCGGATCCGTAGGGCAATACGTATTACGTTTCCGTAAACATAATATAATTCTCGTTGTAGTGTAGGTAAATATGAGAACGAAAAACACATCTCTTGCTAACAAAATTGAAGTCGTAATTTTGATATACTTCAAACGATTTGACGGCGTTACTAGACAACCAACACTCCCATACGGTAACGGCTTGACGTGATGCGTCAAAGCATCCAAATAATAGGTCTCACATAATACAGCGAGGACGACTGCTAGAGCTACGGATACATGAATATACTTCTTTTTGAATTGACCTTGAAACGGACTACATATAGCACGGTATCGATCAAGCGCCAAAATACAAATAATTCCAAC
Source organism: Clytia hemisphaerica (assembly GCF_902728285.1). Lineage (NCBI taxonomy): Eukaryota > Metazoa > Cnidaria > Hydrozoa > Leptothecata > Clytiidae > Clytia > Clytia hemisphaerica. The sequence goes on from NW_027104593.1 coordinate 201,743, forward strand.
TGATATATTGATGAAAACACGACCTAAGAATGGCAAAATTTTACACCCTAACGTTCCAAAATGCCACTGTCCATAACATGACGCAATCCAGTAAATGAAAACAAAGGGTGTGAAAATGGATGCACAGAAGTCCACAACAGCCAGGTATAAAATCAACACTTCGGAAACTGTTTTACGAGCTGTTTTATGGAACAGACCAAAACAATAACAAATACTTGCGTTACCAAAAATACCAAGAATCATTACTAAGGTGTATACGAAAAGTTGTATGTAGTCAGGATATCTGAGTACACATGGTCCCATACGTACAGGTGGTTTTCTTGTTGTGTTGAAGGTTTTGTTGAATGTAGTGTTGAATAGAGCTTGAAATGATGTTGTAGCAAAGTAATATGTTGTGTTGTTTGTCATTTTTATAATGGTAACATTTGAATCTGAAATATGACGAAAAGAAATCAAAGTATATGATGCAGTAAGGTGCTGATGATTCCCACTAACCAACAGGTACTGTGATGTATGGATTCTAAAACGGTTTACATCGATTATCAATAACCTCTTATGAATTTACCAGACACCTCCTTCTCACAGACCCGGTGGAATCATATCAGCCAGTGGGGGTAGAAAGAACTGACCAAAACTCGATGGGGTGTCTTATTGATAGTCCAATTCTAATGGCTGGGAATTTGAATTCCATCATTTTCTAGCCAAAGATTCATTGGAGATGGAAAAAATAGCACAATATTTTGCAGTGGAGATTTGCTTATCTGAATATTTTCAGACAAAAATTATAGAGTATAATTTTCCACTGGGACGATATTTTGGCCAATCTTAACAGTGGGAAGGGTTCCCAGTGGGTCTATGAGAAGGGGGTATTTCAAGACCCTATAAACAGGGGGTATGGGGTCGCAAACGCCGAACTAACGGTGTTTTATTTCACATCTAGATACCATCACTTTTTGTTCAAACACCGAAACACCTTCGATAAAAAGGGCGATTACCATCACACTGTCAAGCGCCCTGATGTCCCTCCAAAGCACTATGTAATACTCTGACAATACTCCCATTTTCCAATATACAAAATCAAGGGAACCAGCAGCAAAAGAAATGTAATCTTTCCCACAAAATGAAAAATAGAGATATATCAATACCGTCAACCATCAATACATACAATCATAAACTCTCAATTATACAAAACGAGCAAATATCAACAATAGTCAAGAAACATTATGTTTTTCAATTATAAGCATGGCGTCAGACCAATTTCATTGCGGTTAAATTATCTGGTTTTCCTGTTTCATTTGATGAGTTCATCGTATTTTTCTCATTAACTGGAAGATTGCTAATTTGCTTAAAATACCAAATATACATTAACGAGAATCCAAGAAAGAAAACATATTGTGAATACGAAGAGAAGATCAAATATTTTGGAATGTTATTAGTTTGTCAATTGATAATATGGCACTCAAAAAAGTATTTCCAACAAGCAAAAAAAAAACAAAACAAGAAGAACAAAACAAAAGTTTGATTTCAATTCTTTCGGAAGTTGTCTCTTTTCTGTTTCTAAATCAAACTTTCCACAAAAAAAAAAAAACTGTCCCATTCCCGAACGAAAAGCCTTCCCGATTAGCAAACACCTTAAAGTTTATGCATAAGTTAGAAGTTTCATTTCAAGCAACTCTTTTTAACGATCTTACGAAATATTTCCTTGTCTCCTCAGAATTTCACATAGCCTTCTCTTTTGGTTGAAAAAGAATGGAAATGGAGTAAAAGCGCTATTTTGAAACTATCCTGACATGTGAAATTCTGCGTTTGATTCAAATATCATGAATTGGCGAAAACAGAGGAAAAAGTTTTTGTTAAAACCTTAAAAGTTTGTTGCAGTACTGTTTTTCTCATAAAACATGAAAATCAAGTTGTCTTGTTAAAATATGATCTACATAGCTTCTTAATTTGACCAATTTCTTGCAATGATGAATAAAAGCCATGACGTCTAATCTAGCTTAGCTCTCAAGAAAACCTTTTAATTTTAACAAAATCTCTTTAAATAACCTGTAACGAAACACCTAACTGAGATTGGCCCGCGCAATGTTATCGAACAGACATTCCAATTTACTTGTTTCTCCTTTTATCCCATCATACACTTAAAATAAACCGAAAAATTATTATAAGATATTGCCAAAACATTCCACCACCAAAAACTAGAGTATAACAAAAATAAAACTTTTAAGATTTGAGATCGTTCGACTTGAAGTTGATGTTATGACCTATCATTAGTATTTCCTCTTACTATTGTTGACAAGCTATTTATGTCCCGACTAACATTTCTTTTTAGAAGTCTCAGTTACAGCCTTCACAGGAGGCCATATTTAAGAGTCCATTACCAAAGCAGCTCTAATGAAGGAAATAATCAAAGGTTAAGTGGAAATACATATTGTTTTAGATGGCTATTTCTGTTGGTTTTTGAAAATTGTGTATTCGGAAGGGAAAGGCTGCGCGCCTGAACCAATTTGTCTTTTTATATCCATACATCTTCACATATGGTATGAGGTTGCGCCAGCTTTTATCCCAGATGTCTATGATCAAATTTAAGATAGAGATTAAATCCTCTCCATTCGAAGTTATATTCTTACAGCAAATGTAAAATGCTGGATGGAAGGTCCATGGGAGGGCTGTGAGGTAGAAGTTAGTTGAAATTAGCAAGGGAGTGGCTTTCCATGCAGCCCCCAGCTTTGCTCCTCTGATTTGCTTTGATTTAAACTAGAAAGACTCAAATCATTTTTCTCATCATGTCACTATCAGATTAGGTAAGCTGATATGTGAATTAACCATTTTCCCATCAGATTCTTGGCATTTAATTCATCAATTTAAAGTAACCAATTAGAGATTCAATATTATTACGCTTCAAGGCAACGAGATGACTCATTTGTTAAGAATTTTTTAAACAGCGCTTACAATGAGAGTTGGAAAACGAATTCCGATGAAATGAAAAATAATGTATTTTGTAAAATAGTGGGGAAGCTTTTACATACCATGTGCCACAGATCTGGTAGCTCTTAAAGTTTAATTAGGCCTATTATGCCTATCCGAAATTTAAGTACAATGGAAAATATACCAATACTATCTCCACTGGAATTTTTGAGCTCGGAGCAAATTATCTTTCCCAATTGAATAGAATTTTCAACCCCCAGCCTAGTGTGCAGAGGGGTCCAGCCCCCAGCATTTTTCAGGGGGGGGGCTAAGGAAACTAGCCCCCGGCTTGATTCTAGAAGCATAACCCCCACCTTCACAAAGCAAACTATCAAAGAAATTTAGCATGCAAATTCTCGATAAATTTATTGCGCCGCAGGGAAAGTTTTTTTCAAGAGGGATAAAACCTTCCTCACAGCATAGATTTTTAACATAGTTTAAAATATCTTCAACCTATCAGTTCTGCCCCCAGTTCTATTACACAACAGTCAGCCCCCTAACAAGCTAGCCCCCAGTATTTTTTGAAACATACAGCCCCCAATCAAGCAAAATTGGTTTAGCCCCCCCTAAGCTCAGAGGGGGGGGGTGCATTCTATGCCCATTGAGGGAAAAAGTTCCACCGTGGTTCTGAGACAGGGGTGTTTTATCAAGGTTTCCCCTGCATCTTCACAACCGTCATCGCCTGTATATGAAAAGATTGAGGTGGTTACTGCAGTGAAAAAGAGCAAAAGTAGCGCAGAATGCAAAATTTTCTTCATACATAAATTAACATAAACTTAAATTATAGATGAATTAGCTGGAAATCCAAACCCTGAAAAAGCAACACCGTATTTCTTATTGGTAAGCTGATGTCTTGACACACTTGCTATAAATTGTCACACCAATTTATTTGAGACAGGGGTCTACTTTCCACTGGCCACCATGAACCACAAATTGTCTGAAACTCAAAGAATTTTTAATGATGTTATAATCATCTATACACCAAGCTAAGGTCACCATCATCCCATGTATAGGTCACCCAGTGGTAAAAAGATTTTACGAAAGTTTACGAAAGATGAGTTCGAAATTTCTCAATCAAGCTTTGTTTGTATTTAGCACTTATTTGTAACCTTGTAGATTGTCAGACGTTCTTTTGTTTTTGTCTTTGTCAAAACCATCAATACCGCTACTTTCATATTTTTTTAAAAGAAAATCTAGAAAGTTCACTTAGCTGGTCCCAATAGGATGGTGGCAGGAGCAATCCTTGGAAAGTAAATTTTAGCGCTTTTTGACGCCAAAATCCCCAATCTAAAGCGCCTTTGACGCCTACTTTCGCCCAAAAATGTTTTATTTGGAGTTGCCCCCCCTGGTAGTTCGCTGAAGGCCTTTTCGAAAATGTTATCTTCTAGACTGTCAATCTATTCATGATATACGTAAGCATATTGCTTGTTTCTTATAAAAGAAAACATTTAAAAGGTCTTTTGTCAGGCCATCCCACAGATTGATTTTCTAACTGAAGATGTTTGTGAATATGATTGATGGTATGATACTAAATGGTAAAGTAAACAAGTTAAGAAAAAACTCCGTAATACTTCCACGATGAAAAATTTGGTTCGTTTCTAGACGCTATCAGTACTGCTTGGTAATTTAACTGCCACACTGTCAATATTATACTTGCTGGTATGAAGACAGTGAATTGAGATAACTGTATTTAAGCTTCCTAAAATATCCAGCTACTTCAAAGTAAAAATCATTAAATAGGACCAACTATACACATTCTCTTTAGCCTCTCTAACATTGACCACGTTCACTTGAAGAAAATGTTATGATTAATATGGCCTAATAGCCTTTTTCTCATTATATAGACCACTAGTATCCTAAAGCCAAATTTAAACTGCTTAATTGATTACTTATACTCTTAATTCAAACAATATCCGTAATCAATCATCCTCAGCTGCTGTTAAACATCAATAAAGAAAATTTACGTAAAGAATAATTTAAAAACTTCACTATTGGCACCAAGCTCTCAAAGACACAAGTTTCTGACGCAAATAGCCACATATTAGGAGCTCTGTTTAAAATTCTTTACTTAAAAAGCAACTAAAATAAATCTTTAACAGTTATTTTCGATCAAACAAATACTTTACTTTTTTGCATAATCATTATGTCATAAGAATTGCCAAGGGCTCCCAATTGACGTTCAAAGAACGTCCAAATAACGTTCAATGAGCTCATAATGTTAATAAAAAATATTAAAATAAGACATACCAACTTTGTACATCCTCTTATCAGCATCAAAATCTGATTGTTTTATCTTTTAAGTCCAATAATACTGAAGTCAAAAATACAAACTCATTACTCATAAACATACCTAGTCATTTTGAAAGTGCTACATTTTTACGTGCATAAGTTTGACTAAAAGTAATGAAAATTTAACTTTAAACAAATTACCTAAAGTTACACGATTGAAAAAGGACTAAGCTCAAGTTCACAAAGATGTACTAAAGGACCTTAAATCTCTAAAGTCAATGCATTGAAGCGCTTACGGAATCGACGTCATCAAAACCTTGCTTAAAATCAAACCAAATCCCCTAACGGCAATAGTGATGAATTCAAGCGACCTTGAACTAGCTGCAGCAAATCCCACATCGTGAGAATAATTAAAACTAAAAGACAGAAACTGAAAAAATTAAAAAAAGTTGTACGAGCACGGGGGGAGGTGAAAAACAAAAATGCTAAGGATTATCGATTTCATGTTTAGCATGGTTAAAGCTATAAATGTTAAGTAATGGGTCCCTTTTTAACTAATCCGTTAATAATTAATGATTAATTCCTGTACCTACTTTACTAATTAAAGACGTTTCTTTGATTAATATTTTTTCTGCAGCGTGAATCAATTATAATCAGTAAAGTGTTTACAAATTTTTCGCCTAAAGGCTGGATTGAGTCTTTTTTTAGAAGCCTGGAGTCAAGGAAATTATATGGGCTTAACGAAAGTCTGTGACTTACTTAGGAAGGAAAGGACGACGCACATAAATAAGGGTAGAGAACTTTTGCAAAGACATGACTTTTATTTTTCTGTCAAGAAAGAGGAAAGCAAGAACAACATAAAATCCTTGTATAGAACTGAAATGGAAATGTATTTAGTATACGACTCGGTAGTATTCACTTCGAGTATAATTTGTTGGAAAAAGCGAACATTTTACAAAATTACGCTCTTCCAGAAAGTTTTTGTACATGGGGGGGGGGAGGGTTGAGGATGTATTGGATATTTTGTCCAGGGGGAAAACTGCAAAATTTGCCGTGTTTTAGGGGCAAACTTGCTCTTATTAGGGGTGATTTTGATTGTCCAAGGGTCAACTGATGCTTGTCCGGGGTTGAGATACGTTGTCCGGATCATATTTTTTTCTGGAAGCAGAGCCCATTCTGTAACTTTTCAATTCCTAAAAAAATTTAGTCACTGGAGCCAATTTTACAATAGCCTATACCAGCCAGCGCACGGGCGTTTTTTATTTTTTGAACTTTGCATTATCTGTTCAGTCAGTGAAGAATAGCTTGTTACAGGCTGATTTTATAACTGAAGCTTTAATTTTTATGGAAACAAAAGTGAAGTATCGAGTTCGCATCATCCCATGTTTGTTGATATGATTTTTATAATTTGCTGACAAAGCATAGGATCGGGATATTTACGACCGTCAATTTTCATACGATTTTTTAAAATTTAACCCTATTTTTATCCGGGGGGGGGGGTGTTTTCCACCAGGATGGCACTCTTTTGCTAATAGCTCACTGAAAAAAAAATTTAACACTCTGAAAGTTTTTGACTTTTAATATAATCCTATTAGCAGCATGTATACCAAATTTTACAATTATACACCAACCATCAGGTTTTATGACTTTTTTGTGCAGGCATATCATAAAATCCAGCCAAAACCCTGTAAAATCCCAAAATCTTAAATTTAGCATAACTTTTGATCTAGGTATCCAACTGACTTCAAATTTTGACAGGTTTTAGGTATCAATAATGAATTTTAAAAAATATTTTTAAAATTTTCCAAAACTGCTGATGTCATCAAAAATGACGTCATTGTTTTTTGAAAAAATTTACTCATTTTCTGCATAGATTTTAAACCTCGATTTTATTAGTATGTTAAAAACCGGCAACTATGTTAAAGATATTCTTTTTGGCTTTTAGAAATTTAAAACAGAATTGAAAAATCTCTATTCGTTCAACTTTAATTGCTATTTTATTGAATAGTTCTTTTTCATTGGTCAGTGGTAATTGTGAAACTTTGTGATGACGTCATCACCTTCATGATGACGTCATCAACCCAAATTTTTTTCTATGAACTCCTTTTATGGTAGAGAACATTTGTGCCAATTTTAAGTCCATACCTTTTTTAGATCAAAAGTTATGCAAGGCTGGTGGAAAACACCCCCCCCCCCCTTGAGAATACAAAATCCAAAAAAGCCTGATAATAATAGGGTTAAAGTTTTAGATATTTTTTCGACCTTCAATGATATTTCTGACCATCAAATGATATTCCCAACCTTGAAAATAATATTTCCGACCATTACAAAATTGAAATTACTGAAATTTGTTCAGACTAAATCTATAGCATGTATATTTAGATTCATGCAGTTTTTCTTTCAAAATAACCAAAAAACCCATGTGGATATAGTAAATTTGTATACTATGTTTCTAAGTTACGCAAATTTTAAAAGACATTTTAGATGGTCAGGGGGGGATGTGAAAGTCACCTGAACCGGTTGGCGTGCTTCAAAGTTCTTTTAGATAAACAACAGTCCGGGCGAAGAACCAATTTTGGTAATTTTCGGAAAATAGATACTAAACTTTTTTTCCCGTTTATCCAGGGGGTGATCCCAAGCCTTATTTACGTAACTGGTGAACGTCAGAATATATTATGCGGTGCTATCAGTTTGCATCGAAAAGTCGATAAACCACTAGAGAACGAGATTGATAAAGTCCGGACAAAAAATAATTATTGATATAAATAAATATTTGCGTGATTTTTAGCTGATAAAAAGGTACAATACGCCACATGATTTCAATAAATTGTGTGCTGAGTATTATGGAAAGAATACTATCTTCCAGTAAAGACATTTGTCTGCACATAAGGTTCTGACCAGTGATAGGACGAAAAAGCACGTGCGAACACGTGTAAAGTTCTATGATATGTATCTGAGTTACAGGAATGGAAAAAAGTCAAAAAAGAGCCACTGCAGAATATGTATATTTTTTCAAATTCAACAATTTTACACAAATCTGCCTTTGTCAAATCTAGCATTCAATGCTTCTAACTGAGTGATTTTTTCTTGTAAGATCAAAATTAACAAAACCCCCTGAATAAAATGAAATAGAGTCCATTCACTTTAAACATCCCTTTCTCACAGACCCACTGGGAACCCTTCCCACTGGAAAAAATTGGCCAAAATATCGTCCCCGGTTTCTTATCCCCACTGAATTTTCGGACATGAAAACAAAAGAATCAAAATCCCCAGTCTTAAAAAATATGGGAATATCAATTTCCATCGAGATTCAGTCCGTTATCTTCCTCCCCACTGATTGAAAAAATCCTACCGGGTCTGTGAGAAGGGGGTGTCTTTAAGTGGAAAATCTTTTTTGCTACCATACGGAAACGTTCTCAACACCTTGACTTAACAAAAAGCGGGCACACTTATAGTGAATGGATGGGCCCTAGTTATTGAAATAAGTTATGAATTTGATTATAAACAGAAGATCTCCGCTGTCAAATAATCACAATATCTCATTTAGATCTATGCTCAGGGACGAGTTGTAAAACACGACAAAACTTTGGATATTTTCCTCAAAAGAGGCTAAATTTTCGAAAAAGGTAGGGTTTTAAAGTATTCACAAAATCTTCATGAATTTTACCGTGAAATGTCAAAGAAATTAGCAATCGTCGGTATATCATTTAGAAAAATGTCTTTACTTCAATATTTATCAATTTTAAAATTGAAAATCTTTTTGATAACATTTTTTAATTTTGGTGTTGCAACCAGATTGGTTGGTTTCTCTAAAAAGCATACAATGTTGCGTCTCAACATACATGCGTTATCTTTATAGTTTGACATTAATGGACGTTGAATGGACATACTATCAAAGGTTTGTGTCCAGTCTTTTCACTGATATGGCATACATGTCGGGTATCTTATGTAGATTATATCTCCTACCTATTGTTATCATAATCTTATAAATAAAGAGGTGGTGATCAATTTTACCATATTGAAAATTTTTTCAAAGAAGGCAAAAATATTTAGGAAATAAACAAACCAAGGTTGGTAGCTTATTTAATTCTAAATGTTTTAAATGTCATGAGCTAAAGAAATCTGCAAATCTAGGATTGTAACGAAAGGCTTGATTCTACTCGCTGACTTGACTATTCTGTTTTAGTAGGGGGTGAGCTCTTTGGATATCTTATATGCGACGCGAACAAACCTAGTCCATTTCAAAGAATGAAGTTTTAGAGTTTTTTACGAGGCTTTTTTTTGCTAAGGCCTTAGAAAATCTTTTATGACGAATTTTCAAAGTCAATAAAAGTAAAACCCAAAACCACTTATACCAATCGCAAGCTCTGGAAATTTATAGTAAATAAAGGATATATTTCAATGAGTTTGAAACTTCGTTAAATCTTAGGGGTTAAGGAGTCTTCCTATGACGTCAGTTTTAAGTAATGAAAAATTTGCTTAACCCTTAACAAAAACCCCTTGTCCCTAAAACTCTTTAAATACTTCATTTATTGAAATGGACCAGGTTTGATTGCGTCGCGTAAAAGATGTCAGGGGTCCTAAACCCCCCTACTATTTTAAAAGTGACAAATAATTACACTTAAATTGTAACACTTTATATATGCTTTAATTTCTCAGCATGAAGGCTGCTATTTTCATTGTTTCCGCCATCTTGACTCTTAACAATGGAAACCCAATCAAAAGAAATGATCTCTTAACCGTAAACGATGGAAAGCTGTTGACCGCGAACGATGGAGAGCTGTTGACCGTGAACGACGGAAAGCTGTTGACCGTGAACGACGGAAAGCTGTTCACTGCGAACGACGGAAAGCTGTTCACTGCGAACGACGGAAAGCTGTTGACCGTGAACGACGGAAAGCTGTTGACTGCGAACGACGGAAAGCTGTTGACCGTGAACGACGAAAAGCTGTTGACCGTGAACGACGGAAAGCTGTTGACTGCGAACGACGGAAAGCTGTTGACCGTGAACGACGAAAAGCTGTTGACCGTGAACGACGGAAAGCTGTTGACCGCTAACGACGAAAAGCTGTTGACCGTAAAAGACGGAAAGCTGTTCACTGCAAATGATGATTGTCAAAATGGTAAAGTAGCATATCAAATACTTATGAACTTCGCACGACGGGCATCTCGCAACTTTTTGTGGTGATGTTTGCTTGGATTATAGGTTTACTACTATGTTCATTTTCATTTTATCCATTTTATTCACTGACTGCTCCAAATAAAATTTTTCCAACTTTTTTTAATTTGCTTGTGTAGGGAGAGTGTAATCTGAAATTCGTAATATCTTTAAAACTAGAATCCTTGTCAATTCAAAACTAGAGATGAATCTGACTTATATTTGATGGCTAATTTAATGGGAAATAAAGATTGAAAGATTAGAATGAAAGAGAAAGTTATTTGTATTATTGTAGCATGTGTTTTCTTTGTGTTTAAAAATTCCAGCTAATCCAAAAAATCAAAATATTGAAAAATCCTAGAAAAAACCTGTTTAAATGGTCACTTCCATTTTATAGATCCATAAAAGGGAGTGGGCGAACATTTCCAGGGGGTAATCTGATAAAAATTTGAGGTAAAATACTGATTTTAGTTCGTTCATCGTCACGTTTAATATATGAAAACAGTTTTTACAGGGATTTTTTTGCAAATTTTGCCATTTTCCAGGAGTTTCCACACATTTTCAAGAATTTCTTGAAAAGGTTCGTCCACCCCCATGGATTTTTAATGGAGCAGTTCATTACATCAGATATTAAGTACATTATTGACTCATAAAAGAATTTAGTTTGCTTGTATTTATTTCAAACCTAGCAAGTGAAGTTATAATAGACTTTTATATTTTAAACAATTTTTTCAATCATTTCGGAAATTTTCCCACCCCTATAAGAAAACAAATTAACAACAGCTTAACAAGAGGACTGAAGATACCAAAGGCACATGGCCGGGCATTATCACTATGCTATTATCATCCAAACGCTATAAAAGACAAATGAATGTTTTTCACTGTAACAATGTTTGTAAAAGGTTAAACCAGCTCCTCCATCATTCAATTTTATTCCCTCTTCAATTCAGCAAACAGAATTCTCTTTCCTGAAGCGTTGCTGTTGTGAGCTTGAAAATAAATTAATTTAACCGGGATGATTTCTTATTGTCGTCCATGGTAGGTTGACAGAGATCTCTTCAAGTCTCTGAGCGAGCACAAGAAGCCTCGATGATATAAATATCTTGTAATGGCCTGAAAAAGAAGAAAAATGAAATATTAGTTAATACCTCGCGAGATCAGAATAACTTGACGATCGATTTAACTATTTGAATACTGTATTTCGCTTTAAATCATCATATATTCAATGTTGGATTATGTTAATCAAATTGATTTGTTAGTAGTTGTAAGTTCCATATATAAAATGTATAAGTAGAGAAAATAAACCAGGAAGAATTTGAAATTTTTCGAAAATTTTCTCAAATCTCACATTAAGGGGAATAATTTTTTTTTCGCGAAACCGTTTTTTGACCCAATTGCTTTCATTTTTCTAAATTCGGATTTTAAATATTTCGTGAGGACGAATTTTTTTTCAAAAATCACCAAAATCAATCCACACAAAATGTAATCAATTCATTAAAGTAATTTTTCTAAAGTTCTGCTCAATACATTCTCTTCACTCTGGATGTTTCGAATAAACAACTCACTTATCGGTGGTTTGGTCCGTTTGCACGTCACCGATTTTCTTGACCACCTTCATTCCGCTGTTCACTCGTCCGAAAATCGTGTGCTTACCTGAAGTTACACGATGAGAGAAAAATAAAGAAAACTCGAGCACCGCCTTACTATACAGATCTTTATGTTATGCGAAGAAGCACTGGCAGCGCGAACTACAATTACAAACGTGATTAGAACAGTTTTTGACTTTGATATTAAGAGAGGTTTTTAAGAAAAGTTATTTTTAGGGGGTAACCTTGGTAGATAAACTCTGAGATTAAAGTCTGTCTCGACATAATTTGCAGCGGAGACAAAAAAGGCTATAACTTTTGATAGAATTCGAATAAGATTGCGGTTTTGTGCTTGTTGAAAAGGTAACCCGAAGTGGAATGTTATTAAAAAAAGAAAATAAATTAAAGATGGGAAAACGATGATGAAAAATGAAGAATAAGAAAATCAACTTATTGTAGAATAATGCTAAGATCCCCATTTTTATATCAGAAATTCTTTAATCTTAGAATGTCATGAATGCGAAAAAAAAAATCAAAAAGTATTCATTCAGTAGTCAAATAATACAGCTTAAAACTTTGCCCTGGTCGACTTCAAAAAAAAGTTTTTTGATGTTTTTAATTGTTTTTATGATAATCAGTTATAAACTTTCGACTATATCTTTCGATAGAATAATTCTTTCACATTAATAATGTTCAAAGATCACAGAACCACAAAACAAAAGAAAGTCCGAAAAGATTCATTCTGACATCAAAAATCTTGAAGTAACAGATGAAGTGATCTCAAGTAAAATATGCTATATTTCGTATTCTATCTAATTCATCATTCAGGCAAAAAGTTTATTGATTTTCTTCTTCTTCATTTTCAATCTTCACTTTCCGATCTTTGTTGAGTTTTTTCTTCATCATAATATCCCACTCCTGTTTATCTTTTCAACAAGCACAAGACCGCTATCTAATTCGAATTCTATCAAAAGTTATAGCCTTTGTCTCCGCTGAAGATTGACGATGGAAGATTCAAACGCATGTCAAGGATGGCTGCATCAAAGAACGACTTTACTAAGCAAGACACAAATGTTTCCCACATGCACAAAACCAGAAATCCTATGACGTAGCCTCGATCCTCTCTCCAAGCACTAACGTCATTTATAAGAGGGTTCCCAATTCTTCAAAGTACAAAGAAAAAGAAAGTACAAAAGAGAAGATTTCTTACCGTCCAACCATTGACAAGGAGCAAGTGTGATAAAATATTGACTTCCGTTCGAATTTGGTCCACTTAAACGGAGAATACGGAAAAAGTGCAATCCAAATGAATGGTTGTCATTTGTTTTACAAAATTACTAGCCGTCCCAGCATCGCCCGAGACGACTCTTTACCATAATAATTAAGCTCGCTTTGCTCGCTGAAGAAATACGTAAAAGATTTCTTGTATTTTTCAAAGAAAATGAACAACAATATTTTCTTGTATATTGAATGGAACATAATGATTAAAACCTTTTATTGTATTTTCCAAGGAAAATCACGTAGAGAAAATGTCTTGTATTTCCCAAGGAAAATTAGATAAAAGACATTTCTTGTATTTGGTAATGTGTTGGACGGTGAAAAAGAATGCGGCTATTATATTTTGATTTTTCCCGACATGTATTTGGTAATGGAAACAACCTGAAGCAAATTCATGTATTTTTCAAGGAAAATCGAACAAAATAATCTCTTGTATTTTCCAAGGAAAAAAAAATGCATAAGATAATTTTAATATGTTTCAAGAAAATTTTTTGCTACTTTCACCATGAGCTGATTTTGCTAGAAAGGTAATAAAAGGAGTTATTTTGAGAGCAAATCGAATCGAAACTGCCATTTTTTCAATGTAATAGTAAGGAAAGAAGATCTTTCATTGCTAAAATCTACCACATTTAAGAGTATCTTGTAAAACTATTCTTATGCTTGGAGTAATTTAACCATCGTGGCTAGTCATATCAGGCGCAGACATTCGAGGGTGACTTTGAAAGACTTTAAATAGCTTCGAAAATTTGATATATAAAAATAAAAAAGATAATGAGTAATTAGATTCAAAACGCTCTTAAAATGGTCAGAAAAGAGGATTACAAAAAGGAAAAAGAATACATCAAGTTTTTACGGTTTTCATTTTAAGGCTGTAAATTGACCAATTGAAAGATCAATACAGAAAAGGCGCTAAAAAGAATTACAGTGTGCCTCAGAATCGCTAGAGAAAAGGCTTCATGCGAGAATGGGAGAGTTCAGATTTAAGCGTATTATAAAATAGAGATAGAGATCTCAATGAGCCATTCAAAACATTAAACATTAGTTCGCTTTGAAAGTCCATCATCTCGGTGCAACAAATACGAAGGAGAGTCAGCGAAAATGAAGACACGTCTCTCAAAACATTTCATAATATAGAGGGAGAGTGACGAACCTGTTGGCCATGGATAAAATGCCAGCTCCAGTGTGTTTCAAATCAGGGTGGATCTCATCCTCAAACATCGGTCTGAAAGGAAGAATAACACAAATGTTCTTATGATACTTTTGTTTTCATCCTTTTGAGAAATATGCGATGGAAACCATTGTGATCATGAAAATAATCAGCTTCTTATTTACCTTATCGGGGAAAACTTCATCGGGGAAAAGTGACGAAATATTGGCCAAGTGACGAACATTTTCCCTGACGAAATTTCCCCCGATAAGGTATATGATTAAATAGAAAGGAGGCGCATCTCTTTGCTGACAAAACAGGATAAATAAAAGAAGTTCCAAAATTTGCGCTACCGCGGCACCGAAAGGGAATAACGTTGCTTTTTCTTTCGTTTAAAAATGCTGTATAAACAAATGGTAGTAGATACTTAAAGGAAGTATTATGAACTTAAAGTTATAAATAACACGTTATGTAAAGTGGAAATATAGTATTCAGACAGGACACTGTATATAAAGTCTGTCTCGAAATAATTTGCAGCTGGAGAAAAAAATGGCTGTAACTTTTGATAGAATTCGAATCAAGTTGCGGTTTTGTGCTCGTTAAAAAGATATTCGTGAGTGGAATATTATCAAGTAAAAAAATTGAGAAAAAAAAGGAAAATGAAAGTGAAAAATGAAGAAGAAAAAAATCAACTCCTTGTAGAAATGTGGTATAGTTATCATTTTCACAGGAGTGACTCTTCAATCTTAGATCATCATCACTGTGAAAAAATTTTTCAAAAATATTCATTTAATCAAAAGATATCAAACAAAGTTTATTGCTGGTTGATAGGTTTTTTCGTTTTTTTGTCGTTTTTTACTACTTTATAGAGTCAACCAGCAATAAATTTTGTTTGATATCTTTTGATTGAATGAATATTTTTGAAAAATTTTTTGACAGTGATAATGATCTAAGATTGAAGAATCACTCCTGTGAAAATGACAATTATACCACATTTCTACAAGAAGTTGATTTTTTTCTTCTTCATTTTTCATTTTCATTTTCCTTTTTTTTCTCAATTTTTTTACTTGATAATATTCCACTCACGAATATCTTTTTAACGAGCACAAAACCACCGCTTGATTCGAATTCTATCAAAAGTTACAGCCATTTTTTTCTCCAGCTGCAAATTATTTCGAGACAGACTTTAGTATCAAATCTCTCGAGGAGTCTCGAAGGAGTTTTTAGCATTCACAGACTAGTGAATCCATACCCATAAATTGAAGATCCTCCTTTCCCGGTTCCACTTGGATCACCTGTTTGTATCATGAAGCCCTGAAACAGAATATTAATTTTCAATCCATCAATCCCAAATTTCATAAATTACTTAGGGGCAAGTATAATTAAAATTAATTGGATTAATTAATTAATATCTATTAGAGTACCTTAGAAAGGTCCTTAATACCAATCCCATATTTTTGTCTTTATCTTGACATTGCCAAGTAAGGAAACTTCACTGAAGATAATGATTGAGATAGAGAGAAATTCAATTCAGATAAAGATACGACTTACACTAATAACGCGGTGAAATTTAGTTCGATCATAATAACCTCTTCGAGCCTACAAAATAAAAAATATATACAGTACTCCCGCTTATAATCTCTCAACTAAAGCTTCATTTTGTGACAGTAAATATTTGGCAAAAAAACTTGATCATATAGTAACGTTTCAAAGTGTTAATTGTTGTAGATATCACTAGACGGTTCCCGTCGTCGCAAACGCCGGTTTACATTGCTCGTCAAAAGCCCTTATAATGATCAAGATGGTACAGTTTATGCATGGTCTCTAAATCTTTAAGGAGAATTCGAATTAGTTTCTTCAGGAAGTTTGAAGGTCGTGATTTCAATTTAAAATGAAAACGGAAACTTATCAAATAGTAAATCATCAATTTGGAGAGCGCTCAACTGTATTATCAGTGTATAAGAATTGAAAAGAAGAGTAAAGAATCTTGCTCTTTTGTTTTTGCGAATTTGAGGTTGACGCGCCTTAAAAAGAACAAATGATAAATACTTTGATTTCAAAACAATCATAATAGGCATATCGCAAATTACGGGACTTATATGCACTTCTCGTGCGGAAGACCTCCGTTTTTATCTACACTGCGTTGACATTAAAAACTCATTGTTAAGAACTATTTTGTAGAAAGTGCCATGCCGTCTTCATGATATTTTGAATAATTGACGTCAGAATTGTTTTCTTTAGAAAGTCAGTGTAGGGGCTTTTTCGATTTGAACGTCATATCTCTTTTTGAACGGGGGTTGTGTTGGGAGAAAGTTGTAATTTTATCTCTCAATCATGAATGAAAAAATAAAATTTTTCGAAATCGCAACTGGTCTACTATTTCACAGTCGAAATGAATCATGGGAATCAGGACTGATTGCGCCCCATTAACAGTTTCCCGTTGGTTAGACGCAATAATCTTCAAAATTTTTCAAAACTTTGGACAAATAATAAGTCGTCATTAGCAGGCAGTGATCCTGAATGCCTTCTTCGCTTTGCGACTGTGAAATGGCCTATTTTAGCGTGACAGACACAAAATATGAAATTCTTTTAGTATAGTAAGATAGATTCCTTTTGAACACAAATGCATGGAAAAACAATGAGTTGTAACTTACAAGTTCCGCGAAGTTTTTACAAGTCCTTGGTGCGTGATTCCAATACAGTTCAACATCGATGTTCCCCTAAAACCAACCATAATATAAGAGTTAGCATAAAATTTCACAGGCTCATTTCGATTGACTCGATTTTCATCAATAAACAATTACCATTGAAGTCTGCAGGGTGACCTTGGGTGGCCTCCAATCATCTCCGGGAACTGTCATCTTTGATTGTTTATTTCTATCTCTATTGATATTTTATGTGCTTCTGTAATCATGAAAAATTAATGGACATTAATATACAGTAAAACATACCATGACAGCTAAAGATCAGAAACTTACAGGTACCAAACAAACAATAACTTTGTAGGTAAAGATATTGCATGATGGTTTATGGGATAAATTGACATTGGTTTTCCTTTTCCTTTCTTTCAAAAATACTAAAAAAATGTATAATAAATACAAAAAATAAATGGAAAATTTCCTGTCTCTGCAATGTAAAAATATTAACATTTAAAAACGTTTTAAAAAGATTTAACAAAAGTTAACAAAAGATTTTCTTAACCAAACTAGAAGAGTACTATTCAAATATAACTGGGATACATGTGAGGGCTAGGCAGTGATCATGTAGAGCAGGCTATGACAACATTGCTTCACTTGCGATTGCATCCAATTGAAATCAAATAGACGTGAAAAATCTGTTGAAATATGAATAGCTTCGCAGGGTGGATACAAGTAAATTTGTTGCCTTTTCATCTGAAGTTCTGACCCTTTTTTGCCTCTGATACTTTCTATTGAAAGGGTTAGCGAGTTTTCTGCTAAAAATGAGCCATTCTAACATTATCTAAGAATAGTTGAATATCCCTTTTAAGTTCATCCCTTCTATCAAAATATTGAGCTAATTTTAACAAAATGGAAACATATGATAAACAAACAAACAAAATATCAAGCTTGAAATTAAAAGACTATTTTAAAGAGCAAACTTGCTTGTATTAATTAGGTATGCTTTCCCCAGTCAATTATCAAACAATTACTTTACCAGAAAACGAATTTAGAAAAATCTAAAAATAATCGTCAAATATACTATCCATGTTTTCATCATCACTAGTGGAAGAAAAGTGACCAGGATGTAATCTATTTTCATCACCAGTCCAAAAGTCGTGCAAAATATCAGGCTCGCTTTCGTTCACTGTATCAATGTCTGGTTGAAGCTCAAGAATATCATTTTGAGCTTTGATTTTGTATTTTGTTGCTCTCATTACAACTTCGAAATATATTTCTTGTTCTTCATCAGATGACAGCGTTGATAAGTCTAATTCATTTGTTAATAAAGAGTCAGCTAATTTCTTGTCTGTTTCATTCAATGAATGTTCTTCAGTACAATTAGATTCAGTTTCACTGATAACATCGATTATTTCTCCACCCTGATCATGACTGCTACTATCATCGTTGGAAGTAACATTAATATCTGTGCTAGTGGTTTTATTATTGTGATCAACGACAGCTCCATAAAGATTTTCCATTAAAAATGCTCCTTTTGTTTTTGTTATTTGAACCTCGTCCATTGCTAGATTTTCTTGGCTGCTACGTTTAGAAAAATAAACCTTGTATAAGTAAGAGTCACTAACCCTTAGTGATTTACTATTTGTCCTGTTCAGAGGCAATTTCCCAAAATATTTCTATTCATCCGTATGTTAAAAGGAAAGTTTTCTTTTGTGTTTAGAGAAAATTCAGTTCCTGTATTTTTGAAGGAAAATGGGTTTTTATTATGTTATACACGTTTTCTTTGTATAAGAAGCTTAACTTAGCTCAAAGCCTGGACATTCCTAATACATTTTTTAGATCACAAGGCTAACTTTTGAGCTTTAAAAAACTCGTTTTCCATTGTAAGGTATTTTCAAATTGAATCAAGGTTAAGTTAAAGCTCGGGGGGGGGGGCACTCGATTTCGAAACGGCAGTATGTGCCGCGCAAAATCAGCTTTTCAAAATCGTACCCTTACAGTGCAGTTCAATATGGCTAAAAAAGTACCCTTTCAGTGAATTTTCTCGTGATTTACCCAACCCTTATAGTGCACTATATTTCTCAGCTGTAAATCTGCGTGAAAGAAGAAGGTTGGGAAATTTTCTGTTTCAAAGAAAACAAGCAACATGCTGAATGGACCTACCTAATGATTAACATCAGATGAAAATAAGAAAAAAGTGACAATAATTGTACAAAAATTCAGAATGGAAAAATAAAGCTTGTGTGTTGAATAATGTAAAATGGTAAAAAGGAATTTCCCAAAATACGAAAATCACTTGAACCATTCAGGCCCAAAAAACCTTTTAAGCTGTTTTTTGCCCAAATTTGCCCAAAATAATTTTCCTTAAAAATCTGGCTTCGTCACATTTTGGGCATTGCCATTTTGCATCATTGCAAAAAATCAGAAAAAAATAATGAGTCAACTTTGAGAAAAGCTATATTTTCTTATTTGGTTAAAGGGAATTTCCCCAAAATACGAAAATCCGTTTTTTAAGGCGAAAAAGAATTTTCCGGGAAAAACCACTTCAGCCATTCTTTAGAGAATCTTGCCCTCCATCTTTGTACAAAAAATCAGAAAAAAGTAATGACAGGATTTTGCACAAAGTCCAAAAAACCCTATTTTAGGCAGTTTTTGGCCCAAATTTGCCCAAATATATTTTTTTTCGAAAGTCTGGCTCCGTCACATTTTAGGCATAACCATTTTGCATCATTGTGCAAAAAATCAGAAAAAAATAATGAGTCAACTTTGAGAAAAGCTATATTTTCTTATTTGGTTAAAGGGAATTTCCCCAAAATACGAAAATCCGTTTTTTAAGGCGAAAAAGAATTTTCCGGGAAAAACCACTTCAGCCATTCTTTAGAGAATCTTGCCCTCCATCTTTGTACAAAAAATCAGAAAAAAGTAATGTCAGGATTTTGCACAAAGTCCAAAAAACCCTATTTTTAGGCAGTTTTTGGCCCAAATTAGCCCAAATAAATTTTTTTTTGAAAATCGGGCTCCGACACATTTTAGGCATTGCCATTTTGCATCATTGCGCAAAAAATCAGAAAAAAATAACGAGTCAACATTGTTAAAAGCTATATTTTCTTATTGGTTAAAGGGAATTTCCCCCAAAATACGAAAATCCGTTTTTTAAGGCGAATAAGAATTTTCCGGGAAAAACCACTTCAGCCATTCTTTAGAGAATCTTGCCCTCCATCTTTGTACAAAAAATCAGGAAAAAGTAATGACAGGATTTTGCACAAAGTCCAAAAAACCCTATTTTTAGGTAGTTTTTGGCCCAAAATTTGCCCAAATAAATTTTTTCTCAAAAATCGGGCTCCGTCACGTTCTGGGCATTGCCATTTTGCATCATTGTGCAAAAAATCAGAAAAAACTAATGAGCCAATCCTGAGAAAAGCTGGTAACAGACGGACAGACGAACGAACGAACGAACGAACGAACGGACATGGGTTAATTTATAGGACCTCCACCGGGGCACCCGGAGGTAGGTCCAAAAAATGAGAAAATTATTCTTGTCAGCTGTAATTATCAGACAATAGAAACTTTTTCAAACAAACGAGAAGTAAAAACCTTTCTTTTTAATAATTATTTTGAATTTGTTTTAAAATTCGACCCTTGCAGTCCTTAAAGTGCATTTTGGGATGCTGAAAAACCCCACCCTTAAGCGCGACACACGACGTAGGCAAGATCATATGAGTGCCCCCCCAGAGAGTTAAAGTTTAATAAATTAAGTAAGACGATTTAACAGAGAATAAAAATGAAAATTAATGATCTGTACATAGCTTTAAATAAAACACACTAAAAACAAATTATAAATAATTTGGAATTTCTATGACTGAACATGATTGAAAGCTTAATTACTAAAAAATAAAAAAACAAACAAAAAAAATTACCTAAACTTGATTTAATTTTCATGAGACGCAATTTCAAATTTCACAAAATCAAATCTTGCAAAATTGCCTGAGATTTCTGAATACCAATTTGATTTTAAAAGAGAATAAATATAATTCAAAAATTGGGAAATTTTTTAAGTAAAATCGTCAAATAAACTATCCATATTTTCATCATCAGTAGATGAGAGGCTACCGGTATATGTTCTTTTTTCATTGCAACTCACAAAATCTTGCAAAACATCAGGCTCAGCATCTGAATCAAAACACTCCACTGAAGAAATTGATTTATTCAGGTCAGACATGTTTGTTGTATCACTTTTTTCACATACTTGAAAGTTGCAATTATCATCACTTGTATCATCAGATACTTTATTTACATTCACGGTTTGTTCTTCTCCACTTTCATCTTCTACTTCTGCTTCACTGTCACTTGTATCACTGTCACTCACATCGCTCCTTTCCATATCAGAAAGCGAATCATCGTCATCATCATCATCAATTTTTTCTTTAATCGAATTGTTGATGGTTAGATATGCATTTTTTATAGTGTCAATATCATCTAGTTTGATTGAAGTATTGTCTTCACAGTTTTGAACTCGTTTTTCAAGTGATATCAAATCTTCCGTCCAAAACTTGGCAAGGCTAGAATAAGGCATTCTGTATGGAATATCAAGCCATAGTCTTTATAGGTTTAAATTAAAATAATAATTCTAAAAGATAATTTAACTCAAATTTTACCTTAATGATGACGTCATCAACCCCTTTTCTCTATGAATTCCTTATATGGTAGAGAACATTTCTGCCAAGTTTTAAGTCCATAGCTTTTCTAGATCAAAAGTTATGCAAGGCTGGTGGAAAACACCCCTCCCCTTGAGAATACAAAATCCGAAAAAGGCTGATAATAATTAATAGGGTTAACGAGTGTTGAATCGATATTGACAAATTTAATGATGTCATAATCTATGCCGTGTACATTTTGTCAGCGCTGTGCATATTTTATCAACATCCTTTTCATTGGATAAATACAACTAAAATATACAAAATAAGTAAACATGAATTTATTGTCTGCGAGCACGGTTAGCTAAGCGCACCTCTCTTATTTGTTATCTAAGAATTGAAGCGCACAAAGATTACTGTGGGAGCTGATGGCGGACAAAGATTTTTTGAAGATATTTTCATTTATAATCCAAGGTAGAACAAACTAAACATAGAAAGGGGGTATTTTTTAGTGCTCTCAGGGGGGGGGGTACAGCCGCAGGGTACTGACCCATAGGGTACTAACCTGATTTTTAAGAAAAATTGTCTTAGGTACCACCACCCCCTTTTTAGTACCGGGTACTTACTTTTTCTTAAGGAAACAGGGACCCCCACCCCCCCTTTTAGTACCGGGTACTTACTTTTTTTTAAAGAAAAAGGGACCCCCACCCCCTTTTTAGTACCGGGTACCGGCTTTAAAATTACCAAGGAAAATAGGAGACACCACCCTTAAAAATTACCAAGCATGGTCCCAATCTTTCAAAAGCCAGCAAAAGCAGCTCTTTGTTGTTATTATGACTTGTATATACTATGTTTTTAACTCAGATCCTCTTAAAAGTTCTTTAAATCGAACACAACTTTTGATTACAAAGGTAAAACAAGGAAATTCCTTGGCAAAAGTAAAATATTATATAGCTGTAATAACGGCAATAAAAGTATATATCTATCAGAAGAAGTAAAAATCAAGTTGATAAAAATTTAAGAATAGTAAGAAAGCTTAGATTGGATGAATTTCCTTATTTTTTCTTCAATAGATTGGTAATTTATTCAAATTATTCAAAACTGCGTCAATCTTATGAAAGAAGTTGAAATAGAAAATAGTTGCATTGTTGGTTCTGGTTGGCTTTGCTTAGTTGACCTGCCTCCGTCTTAATTGTCATAAACAGACAAACAATCAGACAAACAAAATATAAACCCAAATAAGCTATAGGGTATAATATGTACTAGTTATCGCATGACTTCGAGTGCAATACGAGAAATATTTTACGAGTTCCGAGATTTTTCCGTAATCGGTAAAATCTCGGAACGAGTAAAATATTGAGTATTGCACGAGAAGTCATGTGATAACTAATTTATTGTCGACTCAAAAAAATTGTCCTCTTTTTGTTTTAAAAATTACTTCCGCCTTCTTCTGCTTCTGTGTAGATTCGAATGTTTTTATTCGAAAATCTAATTCGAACGTTAGATTCGAACAAAAACATTCGATAACTCCCGCTGAAAATATTCACACAAAAACAAATAGAGAAACATTTTTCGATCATTTTCGATCAGAAGTTTGTTTTGAAGAGTTGCAGATTTTTCAGAAATGTATTTGAAAGTTCTAGATTGATAATTCAAATGCAGATGACGTACAGTATTGTTTCGATAGAGAGGAAACCCTCCATCATTGGATTAATCAGATTGATAACATTCAGTCTTTTTCTATGTTTTTGTTTCAATGACATGGCCATGGGAAAGAATAGCAGAGGAAAGGAAGTCCCACGATGGAAATGTATGCTTGTAATAATGGTTAAAGAACAACATTTTTTCAACAGCAAAACAATTTGGATGCTTTCTTGATTATCGTCAAGCTCTAAATGTTTCGAATTTTAGAAGAAAGATGTACTGTGTAATGATTGTTGAGTTGAAAAGTCAAGGACGTACGTTGTTGTCGAGAACGAGAATTAGGAGAGAACTTTTATAAAAATCACTCGTCATTTGGTTTAATACAAGACATTACACTTACCTTGTTATGTTATGAGAAATTTTATTGGCAAATATTGAAGAATCTCAAGTTTTTTTGTATGCATTGATAAAAAACTGTTTGGTTATCACACGGACAAATTTGCCAAAAGTTGAAAATATTTGGGTCGTGTCAAGTAGTTTTATAATTAATTCTCTGTTCATCAGATTTGATTTTAGTGTCTTTTATGGAAGAACTCCAAAGTAAAAGTTAATCTGAACATATTTTTGTTGCGTTTTTCCCTTTGATTCCCAGCCAAGTCCTGTTTTGTTTTGATTTTTCTCCCGCCGCTTACCCAGTCCCCCAAAGTCAACGCGGTCATATTTCCAGACTAAAGAAATATGAAATATCGCAAATATCTCGATGCTCTCGACCAATCAAAACGCTGATATTTTTTTGGGTCGGCAATAAAAACTAAAATAAACTAACCCCTCTAACCAGGCTGTAAGAATCATCAGTTAGGATAAGAATTTTATTGTTTAAAAGACAGATTGTATCACTTTGGATGCAACAGCTTGTAATTCTTTTCATCAGAAGGCAATGACAAACATATACCTCGTTCTAACTTGAGATATCAAAGACGAACTATCCTTCTCACTAATTAAAACAATACTGATTTTGAACAATAGCTTTCTTTACATTAGCTATTTCAATATTTGTATAACTTAGTGGTCATAAAATTCTCCTCTTAGAAAGTAGGGAAAGTACCCATGAATTTGAATAAAATAATTCTTTATTGATAGAAACATAACAGTTCTTTTTTCTGAAAACTATCGAAACTAACAACCTCCAAACTTCCCTACATACTTGATAAGCAGGGAAAGTACCTTCAATTGGAAGGGGGAACTTTTCAATACTGTCAGATACTGTAAGCCATAACAAGGAAATCTTTCCTCATCAAAATCCTGAAATTTGAAGACAAACAAGCAACATGCTGAATGGACCTACCTGACGATGAAACTTAGATAGCAATAAGGAGAAAAACAATCATTAAGAAAATAAAGCGCTTAGCGAAAATGCATTAAATGTCATCATTGATTGTTAATAGGGGGGGAGGGGTTTAGGGAAAAAAGAAATAGAAAGTTCCGGTTGCAAAATTGCAAAAGTTTTATTGACAATTGAATCATGCTTGATGGTGGCATTGTTATCAATAACTTTTTTAAGTGAAAAAACAAAGAAATGTATGGAAAAAGCCCAATTCAAATCTGCAAAAACGGCGATTTCCGGCATTTTCGGCCGGAAAAATCTTTTTCTCAAAAATCGGACTCGGCAATAATTTGGGCATTGTTGATACGCATCTTTGAGCAAAAAATCAGCAAAAACTAATGATAAAATCTCGAGAAAATGCCAAAAAACAGTTTTTCCGGCATATTTCCGGTATTTTCGGCCGGAAAAAATGTTTTCCCAAAAATCGGACTCGGCCATGTTTTGGGCATTGTTATTAAGCATCTTTGAGCAAAAAATCAGAAAAAACTATTGATAAAATCTCGAGAAAATGCCAAAAAAACTGTTTTTCCGGCATATTTCCGGCATTTTCGGCCGGAAAATTTTTTTTTCTAAAATCGGGCTCCGTCACATTTTAGGTATTATCATTTTGCATCAGTGTGCAAAATTTCATAAAAAAATATAAAGTACAGCTCGAAAAATCAAGAAATACTGTTTTTTCCCGGCGAAAATGGGCTGCACCGGGGATTTTTAGAAAGTTCCGGCTTCAAAACAGTTCTATGACGATTGAACATACTTCATGGTGGGCATTGCTATTAATGATGTTTTTGTGTGAAAAACAACGAAATATAAGGAAAAAGTCCGATGAAATCTGCAAAAATGGCGATTCCGCATATTTCCGGCATTTTCGACCGGAAAAAAATTTTTCTCAAAAATCGGACTCGGCCAAGTTTTGGGCATTTCTAATACACATCTTTGTGCAAAAATTCAGAAAAAAACTAATGATGAAATCTTGAGAAAATGCCAAAAAACCGTTTTTTCCGGCATATTTCCGGCATTTTCGGCCGGAAATAAATTTTTTTCGAAAATCGGGCTCCGTCACATTTTGGGCATTACCATTTTGCATCATTGTGCCAAAAATCAGAAAAAACTAATGAGCCAATCCTGAGAAAAGCTGGTAACAGACGGACGGACGAACGAACGGACGGACGGACGGACGAACGAACGGACGGACGGACGGACGGACATCGGTTAATTTATAGGACCTCTACCCCACCGGGGTCGGTCCAAAAATTAAACAAATGTACCATATTCAGGGCCTGAGTACTTGAAGAAAAATTGAAATGATACCCACCCCACCCTAAAATTGGTACCGGGTACTAACTTAAAATTGGAG
Organism: Clytia hemisphaerica; assembly: GCF_902728285.1. NCBI lineage: Eukaryota > Metazoa > Cnidaria > Hydrozoa > Leptothecata > Clytiidae > Clytia > Clytia hemisphaerica. The sequence continues at coordinate 227,760 of NW_027104593.1, forward strand.
ATATACCCACCCCCACCCCAAAATTAGTACCGGGTACTAACTTTTTTGAATTTCCAAATTAGACACCACCACCCGGCTATGGGTTAGTACCCTGCGGCTGTACCCCCCCCCTGGTGCTCTATACAATGATCGGTATTTTTTTTAAATTCTATGTTTAGATTTTTCTACCCAGCCCTGTTGTTATGAACGTGCATCCTGTTGCTAAGACCTTTGCTTGAAATCGAAAGCAAAATATTATAGCACACACTGCCAAGTGCGTAATATCGATAAAGTGAAGGGAAGTCCTGACTGGACTGTACCAATAGAATGTTCGATTGTGATTGAAGTAATCGATAATGGTTGATAATAATCGAAGGTGGTCAATGACAACCTATCAATTTTATCGGTGATTGAATACTCACTCAACTCCAGATTATGGCATTTTCTTCAACCATTTTCGATTTGTTCAATCATTTCGATTACTTTTCAATTACCTTCGATTGTATCAAATAATTGAAAATATTTTTTTCTGGGCCAGATTATTCTAAAAAAAAAAGTAAAGACGAAAAACAAAATTTTGTTTATCCTTGACGTTTCGATGCCTCTTGTATCATGATCACAAGCAAATGTTAGCTTACAAGCAAAAACGTGTTAATAAATCAAAATTTCAAAATCACATCTAGCAATTATAGGTCATAAAATTTACATAATTGAACGCATACATATAATTATTCAAAAAAGCTCTAGAGGATAAGAAGATACCGTTTTATTTAAATCAGGTTTCAAATCCCTAATGATTGAGGATTCTTTTACGCTACGACGGAGCCGAATTATGCGAACTCGTAGGCATCTTCATCCTCGAAAAACTATCAAAACTTAACGACAAAAACAATAATGGTTTGTATCGCCATGATGGCTTGATGCTAATCCGTTCAACCAGCAAACGACTGATCAAAAAGATGAAACAATCAATTATCAACACCTTCAAAGACATAGGTTTCGATATCAACATTTTAACTAACCTAAAAGTGGTAAACTTTCTAGACCTAACACTTGACCTTATCAATGGCACCCACCGACCTTACAAAAAAACAAACGACAGACTCCTTTACGTAAACACATCATCCAACCACCCATCTAATATTCAGGAGCAGCTACGACTTCAATAAATAATAGACTGTCAACAAACTCTTCAAACAAAACTATTTTTAACGAAGCTAAGATTGAATACGAAAACGCACTCAAGAATAGCGGTTACAAAAACGTCAAACTCAAATTTAGCAAACCGAAAACACACATCAAAAATCGCATACATAATATAATATGGTTCAACCCACCGTTCAACAAAAACGTATCAACAAACGTTGCCAAATCATTTCTCCGCCTTATCAATAAATATTTTACCCACGAAAACAGTCTTCGAAAAGTTTTAAACCGAAACAACGTAAAGGTGAGCTATAGCTGCACTCAAAACATTGGCTCAATAATCAAATCTCACACCAAAAATCTTTTGTCACGGATTAACAACACAGACGAACCGTGTAATTGTACAATAAAAGATGATTGCCCCCTCGAAGGAAATTGCCAGATCTCATCAGCCATTTACAAATGTGAAGTTACCGGGGAAAACGTACCCAAAAAGGTTTACTTAGGATTAACAGAAAGGACATTCAAAGAACGTTACAATGGACACAAATCATCATTTAATAATGAGCTCTACAAAAATAGCACTACACTCTCGACACACATCTGGGATATAAAATCAAAAGGCGTGATTCCCACATTAAAATGGTCAATTGTTTCCCAAGCGAGGTCATACAATAACATTTCCAAAACATGCCAATTATGTCTGAATGAAAAACTCGAAATAGTTTCACTGTTTGCGAAGCATTTTCATTATTTTGTGATGTTGTTTAGAAGAAAATGCGAAAGTATCTTCAATGCATTTCTCGAGAAAAGCGAAGTAAGACTTGAAGTAAGAAATTGTAGACAAAGCAAAAAATAGTGAAGTTTTAAAGCAATAGAAACAAGTGAGCAAAGTTGTAAGTTTATAAAGCAATAAATAAGCGAATGAAGTAAGTTTTGAAATAAGCGAGTTGATAAAGCAATAGATAAACAAATGAATAAAGTTGCGAAGTAGCGAGTTGATAAAAAAGCAATAGATACTGTAAACGAATGAATAAGGTAGCGTAGTGGCGAGTAGATAAAGCAATTGATAAACGAATGAATAAAGTAGCGAATTAGTGAGTTGATAAAGCAATAGATAAACGAATAAATAAAGTAGCGAAGTGGCGAGTAGATAAAGCAATAGATAAACAAGTGAATAAAGTTGCAAAGTGGCAAGTTGATAAAGTAATAGATAAACGAGTGAATAAAGTAGCAAGGAGTGAGTTGATAAAGCAATAGATAAACAAGTGAATAAAGTAGCAAGGAGTGAGTTGATAAAAGCAATAGATAAACGAATGAATAAAGAAGCGAAGTGGTGAGTTGATAAAGCAATAGATAAACGAATGAATAAAGTAGCAAAGTAGCGAGTTGATAGAGCAATAGATAAAAGAATGAATAAAGTAGCAAAGTAGTGAGCTGATAAAGCAATAGATATATCTCAAGAACTAAAACTTTTTGCCAATTAAATAACCCCTCATTTTTTTTCTTAAATTTTCTTACCCCCTTCCCACGCCGCCTTGACATGAGCGAGGGAACCATGTTGACCACCTCTCCTGAAAAATTCAGATCAAAACAAACAAGGAATAAATTCCTGTAACTCGATGAAAATTGGAAAAAGCTGGTTTTTGACTGTTTCTGATCCTAAAGTGCTATTTTTTGGTAAAAGCTATGCAATTCATGTTTGGATTTCTAGAAATCTTACCCATTCATTGTCAATATATTTTTTATTTGAAAGTAATTGCTTCATGGAATAAAAAGATGTAGTCAAATCTTGTAGGGTCATTTAAAAAAGAAATTTGCCTACTGGAAAATCGATTTCGCATTTTGTCATTTTACCCTATGCAAAAGAACGTGGGATGGTTTAGCGTATAAAGGTCTCGGGAATTGAATGACAAAATTTGGTTGGTTGATATTCTGGCGTCTGCTGCACGTTCGCAATCGGTCATTTTGTCTCGTTTTAAGTTTTCAAGTTTTAATTAATTGTCTTGGGAACTTGAACTTGATTCAGGCAACTCCCATCCTTGTTGTTGCAAATACAGCCTGTAGATGACTGATGTTGTTTTTTGGGAAGCAAATTTATGAGCGAAGAAGTTTTGCTACATTGTGTGCATGTACCTTTAAATTTCATCCCAAGCGAAAATTTGCTATTATATAAATCACATTTTTAAACCGATGATTTTGTCAAAATGACAGAGAATGGTTTGGCTTAAAGTCACAAAAATCTTCTCGGTTTGGTAGCTAGGACAGCGAAAAATGCCGTTTTAAAATGGTACCCTAGCAGTGAACAGCAAAAAAATTACCGGAAGCCGAAACACAGACTTAGAAGTTGATCAAATTGCCGTGTGGCACATGCGTTTGCGTAGGGTAAAATGGCGAAATGCGAAAATCATTTTAGGCAAAATGATGTTGAAAAATGACCATACAAGATTATTTTTATTCCTCAAATCAATTACTTTAAAATGAAAAATATATTGACAATAAATGGGTAAGCTTTCTAAGAGATCCAAACATAAATCGCATCTTTTACCAAAAAATAGCACTTTAGGATCAGAAACAGTCCAAAACCAGCTTTTTCCAATTTTCATTGAGTTACAGGAATTAACAGGAATTAATTCCTTGTTTCTTTTAATCTGAAATTTTCAGTAGGGGTGGCCAACATGGTTCCCTTGCTTATATCAGGGGGGGGGCAGGACAGGGGTAAGAGAATTAAAGTTTCTAAGTAAAATTTTAATTATCACTCAAAAAAGTGCCTTTTTCAGGCAAATTTCCAGGGCTTTGAGCTGCTACCGTTTTTATTTCAAAGATTGAGTTTGAATTCAGCTCGAAGAACTGCGAAGAACAAAATAATCAACCAGGCTCTGTTGAATTAGTTGGGAACTATTAAAACACAAAGCTGCACAAAGAGTTAACCTCAGGATGGGCTTTTTCTGTTAATAAGGGCCTAGGACATCAAATTTTTGTCATGATTCTCATGGCTCATATACAAAAATTAGGATTGAGTTTCAAAATTCAATCTTAAATAGATGAACGAGTATTTCACTGATGGTTATGATTTTTTCACAGAACATAATAAAACTATTAAGGAACTTGAACCTTTTTACAGAATTTCAAAAAATCTATTAGTTCTGGAGATATATTGAAAAGTTTAGACATCGGTGGTTCGCGTTCACGTTTCGCTAGCACAAATGAGTTTGAAATTTCGACTGACCACCCTACCCTACTCAAATTTTCCATAGAGATGAGGATGAGGCCATTTTCATCAGATGTAAGAGGATTTTTGCGAAGCGAATTTATGAGCGAAGCAGTTTTGCTATATTGTGCACGTACCTTTAACTTCTATCCCAAGCGAAAATTTGCTATAAAATTTGCTAATTAAATCACATCTCCAAACCGATGATTTTATCAAAATGACCTTGAATGGTTTGGCTTGAAGCCACAGAAACTTTCTCGGTTTGGTAGCTAGGACTGCGAAAAATGCCGTTTTAAAATGGTGTACCCTAACAGTGAACAGCAACAAAATTACCGGAAGCCGAAACACGGACTTAGAATCTGAAGTTGATCAAATTGCCACGCGGGCGGCACGCATCTAAGCAATCTAAGCAGTGGTTCTTCGGTTTTAAATGTTTATTTTGCTGTTATATGAAAAAACTAGTTTGAACGTTGACAGAATGGATCTTCATCATCCCTTGACTTTTAACAGCAAGTATCAAGTATCAAATAAGGTCAATCAATGAGAGGTTTTTGCAAGTCGCGCGGGCGGGCGGGAGGAGTGCTCTTTTAATGAACGAAACTTACCTTGCAAAACCAAGTGGATATTCTATGATAAAGAAGTACGGAGGTAATCAAATTTGTCAATTTGTCAAGAAATAAATCAAAACTGGCCAAGGACCAACAAGCCATCTTTGTACATTTTTGTTTTTGTTTTATTTTTATGTTTTGATGATTTCGACAGACGATTCGTGATTCGAATAAAAATGTTCGATCGTTCGACTAATATCGTTCGATTTTATTAAGGCACCATTTACACTAGAGTAGAATAACTAGAAGGAAAAAAAAGAGCGATGCGCGGCGGGCGGCGGTGGGTGCTGTGCCTCCGTAGATTACCGTGAGAGGTCCTAAAGCCGACAGCCCAGCCTAAAGCCGATGGGGTCTTTCAAAGATACAAACTAAAATAAAAACAAACCTTTTGCTGTGACGCAACCAAGATACCAAAGTGTCAACTAAACTGAGAGATTTGATACACTGAACCAATTGAATCAAATAACAATAATTGCTTCTTATAACAAAACATATTTTTTTATTGCAATATGCACAACATCATAAATGACAACAGTAGTAACAGCATCATAAAAAGTAACGAGATGTTTTGATTTTCCAAAGCACACGAAAATAAAAAAGAGGTCTGTGTACGAGCGTGCTCATTTTGAAACGTTACGTAATCAAGCCTGGTTTCTTTTACTTTACACTGGCACTTGGCTTGATTGCGGGTGTAGGACTTTGTGTAAGGATACATATAGACGACGTATATTACATTATATTATATATTACATGATAAGAATACAAATAGACAACGTATATTACAATTATTATGTATTACATGACACCGTGCTCCTATTCTAGTAAAGATAATATATGTCGTCAAAGAGTACACTTAAATGAAGAGCGGCCCGATTGCGGGCCTTCCTTAAATAAACATCCGGACTTATAGGTGGTAAATAGGGCGTTGATAGTTGCCGCCACATTGATTAGATGTTTGTTATTCAAATTAGTGCTACCGCATCCGCCCTTTTTTCAACTTCGCGCCATTTTTACAATTAAGTCTGTTTGTTTCTTGATGGAAACCAGTCCAAGTTGTTTCGTATTTTTCCCGCACAAGTCACTTTTATTACAAAACTGCTATCGTTTTAAACATGAGCAACTGATCCAGAATAAAAGGTAATTATTTTTACAACTCGCACTTTTTAATTATAGGGTGCGCACTCGTCGGGATTTTTTGCGTGGAAAAAGTCGAAAATCAAAATTAGAACATTCCATCCATCATAACTTATCCTTAACAACTCCAAACTTGTTCATTCTTTTTTTTTAAATACTCAGAATTTATCAGAGAAAACAAAGAAAAAAACCCTATCCCATTACCTACCTTCAATAAAAAGATATACCATTTATTAGACATCAAGGTGAAAAAATGGCGACTCGGAATTCGTGGCACCACCGTCTACCTTGACCACCATTTTTCAAATGGCTATCGCTAATGAGCTGGATTAGTTATAGACTTGCGGTTTTTTTTATAAAACGCGGGAAAGATAGTACTTTAGTTTGTCACGTGGTAGCCTTTTCGATAATCTACGGGCCGTCTTTAAATCGAGAAAAAAGAAGAAGAAATTTCGATTTTTCGGCACTTTCCTGAAATTTTTATCAAGGCTACCATATATGGTTGGAAAGCTAAGGGTTTCAGCTTTTCATTGGTAAAATTTGTTTTTAGCTATCATTTCCAGCTCATTAGCGATAGGCTAAAGTTTAACAGTCATCGGGCCGATTTTCAGACCGCGCCAGCAAAACTCCTCACGCCCCGCCACACGGAAGACTAGATTTCATCCGCCATTTTTGGCGCGATTTTGGTGCTTCCGAAAATTATTTCTTGCTGGCGTGGTGTAAGGAGGCGATTCTTTGAAAAGTTGTTTTTTTGTGGTTTGAAAATGGAATAACTTTGGAACTACTTAACCAATTTTAACAAATGACCCCTCATTTTTCTCACAAAGGTAAGGACTTTCAAATAAAATTAGTTTGGTTTTCAAAATTTGAGGGGAAAATTTTGGCCTGACCACCCTATTAATTACATTAATTGACATCTTGACATTACAGCTATCTTGTTAGATGTTTTGTTTCGAGAGTTCTAGCAATAGTTTATCGTTCAACTTGGAGAGGGAATGTTTGTAAACATAGAATTTTTTTTCATAACAGTTATTTGGGGGGTCGGAATTAAGCTGGGCTGTCGGCGGGCTTTAGGACCTCTCACGGTATGTGGTGTGTTTGGGGCATTAAGGCTCTTAGCTTAAGACCATGTCTCCTATAGCGGCTTTATTTATTAGAGGGATTTTTAGAGTGTCTCATATTTGCTAGCAACTTGCGAATTGAGGTGGAGTCTGGATCGCTTCGCAACCCTTATACAATACGGCTAGTACCCTGAAATCAAACGTTGGCAAAGCAGTTTAATCCGGCTACAGATTAAGTTTATTTACACCCTTCAAAAGTGTATACAGTGTACCCTCATAAATCGCCATAGCCTTCATACTCGTAGATATCAAGACATCTTGTGATGTTGTGACCATATACCAAACTTCCACTTATTCGCTATTTTGGTTATTTGCTCGTGTCGTTCGCTACTATGTCTACCATTTTTTGGCGCGAAACTTCTAAATGACATTGCTCCATTTTCAATTCCGCCCCTTCCACCCTCCTCTCTATAACCGCTTTATTGGGCGGGAAGACAATAAACGCCACCATCATCACTTTGCCGCCCACTTTATTCAATATTGCAGCCAAGTAGCGGCTCGACCTTCCTTTCGATATTCTGTTGATTTTGCCAGTGGCCAACAGCAATCATGGTAAGTATTTTACTGCTAAACTCTAAAAATTCGTTTATTCACTCTGAAATACTGTTTATTTACGAAAGATTAATGGTTTTACTGTAATATTTACGAACTATCAGGTAACCACGATCGATTATTCCAGAGATATTGACGGATTGATGATGTAGGGTAGTTTAGTTTATGTCAATCACAGAAGTTGTCATCCGCTGGAAATCTTCTAACTAAATCTTAAAGAATTTTTTCATTGACATTTTCTTAACCTGATAACAGCTGTTCATAATTTTTTTGTACAGTAAACCTCTGAAGGGGCTTGAAAATTAAACATTAGAGGAAAAAGTCCTCTCGTGCAAATAATCTTAATTTTTTTGTTTTTCCGGTCCACTGACCAGGTGAAAATTTCCTTTGTCGTTAGTCAGGGGCAAAATTCTTTGTCATACACCATTGTTTGTCTATTGTGTAGACTAGACAAACTAGGCTGACTTAGTTCTTGTGTATAGTTTGTCCAGTGGTGAAAAGTGTAATCATTCAACAGCAGACATCTCACGTCTGGTGGTTCCTGATCGTGATTTGATGTCTTGAAATTTAGATTTTTTAAGGGTTTATTTATGATCTATTCCAGACCCCCGCGCTCGATAGGATCGATCATCGGAACGGCTCGATGACGGATCGATATGTGATCGATGGATTACTTATCGATCTGGATAGGAGATCGATGGAAGATTCAGCCATTAAAAAGTCTTGAGTATCGATCCTTCGTTGATCCATTATCGAGCTAGTATTTCAATCGAGTATATCGATTTGTCATCGATCGTTAATCGATTCGTCATCGATCGTTAATCGATTCGTCATCGATCGTTAATCGATTCGTCATCGATCGTTAATCGATTCGTCATCGATCGTTAATCGATTCGTCATCGATTATGATCGATCGTCGATGAATCGATTACGATCGAGACAAATCGATAGAGTCGCTAGGGTCGATAAGATCGATAAAAGATCGATGAACGATGATAGATCGATGTCTTTTAAAAAATCTTGAGTATCGATCCTCTATCGATCTCCTATCCGGATCGATAAGTAATCCATCAATCACATATCGATCCGTCATCGAGCCGTTCCGATGATCGATCCTATCGAGCGCGGGGGTCTGGTCTATTTTGGAATGCATGGATAGATCCAATTTATTGCTTAGTATAGTTTGTATCACCTTAGCAACCCTAAGGAAAAAAAAAATTGTTATTAATTTCGCCTAGGCCAAACAAAAGAAGTCTTGTTCCCGGAAATCGGTCAGGTGAACCTATTTTTGAAAGTCACCCGGCCGCAAAAATAATTAGTGGCCAAAATGTGGCGGAGCCCGATTTTCGAAAAAAAAATTTTGGGCAAATTTGGGCCAAAAAACGGCTAAAAAACAGGTTTCTTGGACTTTGTGAAATATTGGATCATTGTTTTTTTCTGATTTTTTGCATGAAAGTAGGTAAAAGATGGCTCAAGCAGATTTTTGTAAAAAAAGAATTTTTCAGCTTAAAAAACCCATCTTTATCTATAAGAATCACTATTAAAAAGAAAACATCAATGTTCTTATCCGAATTACTGAATTTATTGATGAGATAGATGTTTTTTTTGCTCACGAAGTCTTAATTATGAAAGAATATTTCAAGAGAATGAAATTTTGGTTCCTGAACGTTTTTTTTATAAGAAACAAACGACTAATTTAATAGATCGTCACTATTTGTGTTCTTTGTTTAATGGTCACGTCACGTAGATATCAATTATAAATGTGTTAAATGCATAACCAGGTAGGTCCATGAAAGTATCACTTGTTTTTCTTTTATGCTCTCAGAAATTTTTTTTTTTTCAAACTCAATATTTCAGACAACAAAAAGCAAAACGTTTTCTCAAGAAAACGAAAGTTTTATAACAGAGTAAATAATATACAGCCAAGACGAACAGACGTTCTTAAATACACGTTTTTTTTTATATAAGGAACCTTAACTTTGCTCTGAGCCTGGAGTTCCTTATTTTTACAGAAAATTTCAGCCTCAAAGTTCCTTTTGAGTTCCTTATTTACATAGCTAGTTCAAGTGAAAACTCTTACTTTTACTGTTCCTTAAAAGTATAAAACTTGTTTTCTTATTCTTAGCCTGAGCAGTTCCTTAACAATTCCTTATTTTTTGGACTACTTTCAGCCTCGAGTTCCTTATAAACGTGTTCCTTATAAAAAAAAAAAACGTGTATTAGTATTGTATAATATTTGTGACCCTTTCTGAGATATTCTATGGGGCAAAATAATGGCGTGTAGGCATTTCTTTTGGCGTTCTGTGAACAAGTGATCAATTCAATTTAACCAATCAATGCTAACAATCCCACATCCAGGCAGTTTTTTTCTTATAAGCAAGGATTTATTATACACTGGATATACAACTAACAGATTTTTGCTGATTTCTCGTGCACTAGCTATGTCCGCAGTAATAAAAGTATTGTTCACTCTCCTTCCCTCATTAAATGATTTTTTGAAGCATTTTTATTGCATTTCTTATCGAAAATCACTTATCAAATTCCCAAAAGAGACTTACAACTTTCCTGTGAGAGTCGAATTCTTCCACTTAATTGATAATTATAAGTCATTATGACGTTTCAAGCTGTGAGAAAGATGCAAAAGACGTGTTGTATATAAGAAATTTAATGTTGACACCGGAAATTTTCAAACTTCAACCTCAAAAAAACCACCTTGCCACCACGTGCCTCCATAGGATTTTCATACCACAGTGGAGCCAAGAAACTCGAGTCTTATGTATGTTAATAGCTCTTCTGGGAACAGCCTTGGGAAGATATTTCCAATTCAAAATTTTGTGTCACTATAAGCATTTTGGCTGGATTTCTTGTCTAATGATGTTTTTCACACATTAGATTTCACAACTGTATCTGGCTTGGAATACTAGCCTTGCTTTCAAACTTTTTTCTGCAAATGTACAAAAAGAAAGAGCTAGAGAAATTTTTTAAAATAAGACAGATAAATATTTTAAAAAATCAGACATCTTCGAGCCGCCATGACAGTTGTCCTTTGCGGACAAAGCTAGAACATCAATTGTTTTCTGAAACAAAGGAAATACAATGATTGCTCTCCATCGTTTTATGAGTCGTTTATCCAGTGTATAATAAATCTTTGTTATAAGCATATACACGTTTTTTTTTAAGAAACACGAGGCTCAGAATGGGCTTTTCCAGAAAAAATTCGTTCATGGGGGGTGGAGGATATATTATTTTTTCTGTGATCTACCCCTGGACATGTCGATTTTACACCCCCTGGACATGTGTTTTACCCCTGGACAAGCATCAAGTTGACCCCCTGGACACAAATATTTACCCCTGGACATCGCAGATTTACCCCATGGACATGGCAGTTTTTCAGTATTTTTTCAATACCCCTGGACAATATATCCTCCACCCCCCATGAATGTTTTTTTTCTGGAAGAGCCCAATGCCTAAAAACTAAGAAACATGCTGAGGCTGAGAATGAGAAAATAACATTTTTTGATTCGGTTTTTTTAAAAACCTTCCAATCCAGCCTTCTAGTAGGTTAATTATGTCAAAAAGTTTAGAAACATGTAAGAAACATTTAAGGCTAAAAAGGCCAATTTCTTAAGAAACATTGAGGCTGCTTGGTAGGACTAGTTTCTTAAAAAAAGAACGTGTACTTCATAAAAATCAAATTAATTACTAACTCTTGATAGACAGTGACATACCCTTCGGTTAGTAGTTCTTAAGTAAAAGGGATGACGTGCAATATGAGCATATTTATTTTTCTTATAAGCATATACTTCCGGAGAATCAAATCATTAACTCTTGATAGGACGGTGATATGACCTTTTGTAATTATTTCTTACAAATTAAACAATCCTTTTCTTAAATTGGTCTAATTTTTTAGCGATTTTGAGCCTCGCTGTTCTTTTAAAATTGTTCTTTCAAAAGAAAAGTGTATGGATTGCAGTTCATTAAAGTGAGATAAAGTAAATATTTATGTGTTCTTTTCATCAAGGCTCGATGTAAAGTACATTAAAGGAAGAAATTTTGGCGAGTGGCTGAAAAAGTTTTTTCGTAGGGAATTTAATTTGGTGGATCAGGGAAAAGCTAATTTTGGCAAGAATTTAATTTGGAAATCAGGGATCCGAAATCAGCGTGAAAACATTGATGTCAGGGTAAATTATGAAAAATCAGACATAAAGAGGAAAAACTTTAATTTGGCAGGAATTTAATTTGGCAGATGGTGGAAAAAATTTAATTTGACAGGAACTTAAAATTTGGCAGATTTTGGGCAAATCTGCAAAATTTTCTTCGCGCAAAAATTTCTTCCTTTAATATAGTTTTCAGATTAGCTTCCATCTCTACTTTTTGTTTTTTCCCATTCAGTTTAAATTATGGGCAAAATTTTTGACTTCAAGTCGTCTTGTTTTATCTTAAAAAACAACAGAATTAAAAGATTTTCAATTTTCCAAGGTTCTTATTTTGAGATCGAGCCTTTATCCTGTGGACGACATTAGCAAAAATTAGCTGTAGGTGAGATTTAATAAAAGGAAGTGCTGTTGTTTAAAAGTCAAAAAGTTAGTAGCACTTTTGAATTGATCAAAGATCTGTAGTTAAGATTGCTACACGTTTTTTTTTTTTTAAGAAACTAGTTTTACCAAGCAGCCTCATTGTTTCTTAAGAAATCGGCCTTTTGAGCCTTAAATGTTTCTTACATGTTTCTAAACTTTTTGCCACAATCGGCCTCATGGAAGGCTGGATTGGAAGGTTCTTAAAAAATAACGAATTGAAAAATGTTATTTTCTCATTCTGAGCCTCAGCATGTTTCTTAGATGTTTCTTAGTTTTTAGGCATTATGAGCCTCATGTTTCTTAAAAGTGTGTTTCTTAAAAAAAAAACAATGTGTAATTAGAAATGTAGAAGATTGCTCAAAAAAATTATCAAGCAAATCTCTCTCTTCACGGATCTTAGACTTTATTGTGGATAACTTTTCAAATGATTTTCACCAGCATAATTTTGTTTTTATTTTAAGAGTTCACACAAGACTTTCATCATCAAGCGAAAGTTGGCTAAGAAGATGAAACAAAACAGACCTGTACCTCAGTGGATCAGAATGAGAACTGGTAATAAAATCAAGTAAGTCTACTTTTTTCTCACAAAAGGTTCTTCCAGAGAAAAATTGAAAATGGACGGGTGGAGGCCAGAGCCGTAAAAAATTTTTCAGCCAGGCTCTAGCAGTCGACGTAGTTTGTCAAAATATTTGCTTGGAGCCATGAACTTAACATTAAGGGACGAAGTAGAAAAATTAATCTAATTAATTTCAGTAATACCCCACCTTGAATTTAAGACAATTCAGCAGAAGACCTCATCTTCAGCTGAAGTCATCATTTTACATTAATCCAAACAGAGAAACTGAAAATATTTCTAATTTCCTTCAGGTACAACGCCAAGAGACGTCACTGGAGAAGAACCAAGTTGGGATTGTAAATCTTCCTGTCCCTCCACCACAGTGTACAAACATCAATGTGTGACGAAATAAAAACAATGATTTCGTTATTGAAATCTGCCAAAAACTCCCATTTGTTTCTTATCTCGAAAACTCTCTTCGGACTTCATTTTCTTCAATTTTTTTTTTTTTGGCACAAATAAACCTTTTCATAAATTACGCTACGAACATTTAAAACCTCTTTTTGAAGTTACAGTGGAACCTCTAATTAGCGGACACCATCGGGGAAAGGGGTTAGTGTCCGCTAATTAGAAGTGTCCGCCTTTTGAAATTAGGCCATCCCAGGGTGTCGAAAATACAAAATTGGGGTCTAAAGTACTTATCTGCAGACACTAGGTCATAGAAGAACAAGAGAAAGGTTATTAAAACGCGACAATTTTAATAGTTTTTAACAAATGAAAGAAAATCTAGAAATATAACACCAAAATTGAAAATACAATTCGTTGAATGGGTCAAGGGAAAACTGGAAATTTGTAGAAATAATTTGAATAATAAGACTAATTGGAACTAATTTTCGCGGGTTTTAATTTTAGCGTTCTTCGCGGTTTTTCGTCAAAATCGCGAAAATTTGATCCCGCGAAAAATTTTGAGAGCTGAAAGCCGCGAAAATTAGTTCCCGCGAAATATACTTTTTTCCAATTTTATCGAAAAATTTGAAAAATTCCCAGGGAAATGAAAGGAATCTGTCCAAAAAAGGGCAAAACCGCGAAAATTAAGACCCGCGAAATGCAATTTGTCGGATATTTTTTTTCGACCGCGAAAATTAGTTCCAATAAGACTTCATTTTCTTCAAATTTTTTTTTTTGGCACAAATAGACCTTTTCATAAATTACGCTACGAACATTTAAAACCTCTTTTTGAAGTTATTGTCATTGTCATTGTGATTTTCTCCCAGCGGATTTAATTAAAACTACTTTCTAATCATAAAAAATAATTAAATTAGTCTCAAGGAACATAATAAATAACATAATAAAAGAAAAAGTGAAGCCTTAAAAAATGCGGCAGGACAGATTGAATCTAGCAATTCCTTTTTTTACGATTGATATATTTTTCGAAAGTTAGCGGTAAATTTTAGTTTCAATCTGTCATTTGTGTAAAAACCAGGCGAGCTGTTCAAGGCCGCGCAACTTTGGTAGGATATGTTGGCTTCAAATCCTACTACTAAGGAGATTGACTTCTAGCCCTTCGGGCTTATACTTCATTGGACATAATCACCGTGGCAATTGTTTGAATACGAGACAAGTGATGTTTGTGACGTAATTTATAAAAAGGTCTAAAAATTAAAAAAATTCTACCTTCTGTCAAAAAGTCATTGCGGACTAACAAAGTTCTTTTCGAAAAGGTTTCCTTGGCTAAAAAGGCTCATCTTTTCCTAAATATACAGTGCAATATTATCATGGAGGTAATAAAAATATACCTTAAGGGAAGAAATTTTCACGGGAATTTAATTTCGCGGTTCATCGATTTTTGAAAAATTCGCGAGAATTTAATTTCGCGGTTGCAGGATATTTTTGGCAAAAAGCGTTATTAAATAAGCAAAAGACCTGTTTTAAGGCTTGGAATAGTACGAATTTGGGGGAATGCGTGAAATAAATTAAATTTCGCGACTTGACGATTTTGTAAAATTTCGCGGGAACTTAATTTCGCGGTTTTAGGCAAAATCCGCAAAAACCGCGAAAATTTCTTCCCTTAAGGTAGATGGAGATACCACTCCTACTCTTCTATTGTACTATATCGTTGATAGCAAACTGTTGCTTTGGGAAAAAGCCATTAAATTTGTTTTCGCTCATGGGAATACTTGAGTCGAAGAGAATTTGAATAAAATCACGCACATTTTTAATTTGTTCATTGTGTGATGACAGTTTTGTTTATAAAACATAAGAAAACCTTGTAAGAATAAGCACAGAACATCGAATTTGAAATTTTAATTTAATTTATAGAAGTGTATTTCTCAGGTCTATTGACCTCTATGAAACAATCTTACATCTTTACAATTTATAGATCTTATCTTTCCATTCGTTTGTCAATTCTAGTTTGAATTTCCCTACGGACGGTGCATTTACAACATTGGTTGCCAAACTGTTCCAAGTATCAATGCTCCTATAGTAAAGTGAATTCGTTTGGTATCCTCTAATGCCGTCTTCAGCGAAATTCCTCTTTAATTCGAGATTGTGCTTACGTTGAGCACGGTGATCTGGTGTTGAAAGTATGAAAAATCGGGGAAACTTTGACTCGTTTTTTTTAATAACTCGATTTTTAATAGCCGAATGAAGATGGAAATTTGTGTCTATAGTGCAATTGAGGTACGAAATAGACTAAAATCTAAAATTTCCGAAAACTATAATCAGGTTTCTTGAAACAGAGCACTTTCGTTTTCTCAGATCCCTCAAAATCCCTAGAAATCCCCTCTCAGATCCCGCAAATCGGAATTCACATAATTCCGACTGTAGTGGTGCTACAGACCTAAAATTTTGACCGTAGGACCAGATCATAAATATAATAAGGATAAAACAAAAAGTTTTTGTTGATTGATAAATTTTTCGACAAAAATTAAAATTAATCGATATTTTGAATCCGATAGCAGATCGCTGTGGAGGTCGATTTCGAAGAACGAGTTTCTGACATAGGGAAGATTTATCATAGACATTAAGATGTTTATATACTTCCACCATGTCCCCGATTTTACGCCGGATGTTGAGGCTGGGTAGGTTCATGACTTGTAAACGTTCTTCATATGAATGGTTTCTATAACCACCGACAAGTCTTGTGGCCCTACGTTGGACACTTTCAATTGCATCAGAGTGTTTGATCAGCCGTGGAGACCAAACAGCTTGCGCGTACTCAAGGTGAGGTCTCACAAATGCAATGAAAAGTGTGCGGAGCATCTCGGGAGAAAGGAAGTCGAAGCTTCTATTAATCAATCCACGATCGTTAGCCTTCTGATCTTGGTGTAGATGTGTTCTTCGAAATTCAATTCACTATCAAAATCTCCAAGATCCTTTCTTGATCAACTGTTCTAGGACAGAGCCAGCGATCTCGTAAGGATGGCATGTTGAATGTTTCCAGAATTTCCCTAGTGTCAACACTGGCACTTGTCAGGATGGGATTTAACAACCTCACCAGACCACTTTTCCATTGCCTCGATATCGTGCTGAGTCTAATTGCATCTTCAGCGTTATTTATTTTCTTCAACAAGCTTTGTGTCATCGGCAAAGAGAACATTTCTGAGTGGTAACTTCAGCAGATCATTGATGTAAATAACGAAAAGGAGTGGACCTAAGACACTTCCTTGTGGTACACCACTTTGCACCTGGCATTTCTTAGATACCTTCCATTGACCTTCACATATGGTAACGATCGGACAAAAATGCTTTCATCCAACCAAGTACCCTTCCTCTGATACCATACGCTTCGACTTTTCTTAGTAATCTGCGATGTGGAACGGTGTCAAATGCCTTTGCGAAGTCGAAATAGATTACGTCAACAACCTTATCATTGGATATCGAGTCTGCACATTTGTCTAAGTAGTGAAGTAGTTGTGTCACTGTCGATCGTTTACCCATGAACCCATGTTGTTTGGTTGATAGCAATTTCTCATTCGTGAGGTGTTCCATTATTTGTTTCTTTAGGATTCTTTCCATTACTCTACACGCAACTGATGTTAAACTAACGGGCCTGTAATTTTCTGCAAGGTTCTTTTTTCCTTTCTTGTAGATCGGGGACACATGTGCAGTCTTCCAATCATCAATGACTCCTGCAAGAAAACTGCTTTCACCTTTAATGAAAAACTTTTTGAACAGATAGACGGTGTGTCAATGGGATCGTCTCTTGGGCCTGTTCTAGCCAACATCATTATGACCCAGTTTGAAATCAAAATTGTCAATGAATTAATTCAGAAAAACTACATCAAACATTACATGAGATTTGTTGATGATACTCTTCTGCTGATCAAACCAAACGATATACCTTATGTTTTGAATAAATTTAATTCCTTTGACAAAAACTTACAATTCACAGTTGATACTTTTGACGATAAAAATGTTCACTTTTTAGACATTAAATTAATGGCACTGAAACTGATATTTTCTACAAACCAACGCATACCGGCAGTACAGTGATTTTTCCAGTCAGACACCCTGGGAATTTCAAAATTCGTGGGTTAGGTCTTTGATTGTCAAGCCCCTAAAATTCTGTTCCAATCAAGAACTTTTCAAAAACCAAATCAAAATAATCCAAAAATATCTTTCTTGGAACGGCACCCCTCACATGTCAGGAGTCGCCTAATAAAACGTCAAGTTGACAAATTGAATCTTCCACCGTTGAGAAGAATGATAATGATGAAACTGACTCGACAAAATCTTTTTGAAATTCCTTACCTGGGAACGATGGGTGAAAAATCTGGTCAAAACTCTTATACGCAAGTTGAAAAGATACGTCAAAAATGATGTAAAATGATAGTTCGTTACAATCAAAGAAGTTATCTATGTTTGTCCGACTAAGGATAAGGTCTTGGTGAGATAAAGCAATGTTATTTATGAAATTAATTGCACAGGCTGTGGAGAGAAGTATATCGGTAAAACGGATGATGTTTTAGAACCCGAATGAGCATGGGAGAAGGCAATCAACCAATGCATCAACATAAAACTTTGTGATAAATTCCAGTCGTTACAAACTTTTTGCTCTCACTCGATTGTTTGATAATTCCGACGGATCGACCATAAGAACATATGATTAATGCAGTATTGAAAACTGTAAAAATTTTAGACATGAATGATAATTGGTCACAATTATCTTTTTTAGAGGCATTTTATATTAAGAAATTTCGGCCTAAATTAATGACGGTTTAAAAGCTTCAAAGGCTTCAATTGTTTGGATAGGCCCCTGACAATTGATTACTCTCTTTGTTTTTTTAAGCCGTTATACTTTATATCAATTTTATTATTTCATTCCCTTGTGCCTAGTTTTATTTAATCTCATTAATGTTTTTAATTATGATTTTATTCCTGCTGTACTGATTTTTAGAATAAATTGTAGCATTTGAAATGTTTTTAGTATATGGTTGAAAATGATGACATAAAGATCGTCGAAATATTCCTACAACATCGACTCTATTTTCTTGTTGTTTTTTTATTTAAAAATCCAAGGAAATGTTTATTTTTGGGTTATGCTTCTTTTTATACTTTTTGAAATTGTCTGGCACTGTTGGATTTCCAATCATCAGGTAGTTTACTTTCTACGAAGGACTTGGCCATGATAGTATGTAAAGGACCGGCTATGTAAAAGGCCAGATTTTTCAGCATGACTGGGTGGATCTCATCAGGTCCTAGCGATTTATTAGGATTCAAATCTTTCAGTTCCTTTTTGATCATGTCGATTGTTAGATCGAATGCTACATGTGTGTCTGTTCGTGATGGAAACTCAGGTAGTGATCCAGCAGGTTCATTCGTAAAAACACTGCAAAACTGATCCTGTAGGATGTCAGCTTTATCCTCATCAGTAAAACGAAGTGATGATTTATCATTTGGATCAAGGAGAAGAGGGGAAATTCCCGTTTTGGTCTTCATTGACTTCCGGATATGCTTCCAAAACTTCTTAGGGCTTCTTTTGCTTGACCACAAATTCGTCTTCTAGTGTTTTCTTTCTCGTCTGATCTTTCCTGTAACCTTGTTTCTCGCAGTAGCGTAAATAGCTCTATTTCTCTGTTCCGAAGTTGTACCTATTGATCTTATCCATTTGCGATGAAGGCGACGTTTTTTTAAGCTTTGTTGAATATCTTGATCGATTGCAAAA